>NW_004567119.1:39562032-39568142 GCF_000260355.1 Condylura cristata | reverse complement strand
CTCCATCTCCATATCTTTACCTTTCACCTTTTGGGTCTGTGACAGACAGCCTACAGCAGTCTGCTCCCTGCTTAGATCTTATGCTTTGTAATATAGGCGTGGGTGTCGAAGGATCTTGGTTTCTATAGCTGGGTCAAAAGCTGTGCTAATCCAAACTACCCCCAACTCCCTGTGTAAGTCAATCTTGTGATTCCTCCTTCCTATCCCTCAGTTTCACTTACATGAGGAATGCAGAGAAACAAAACGAAAGGTCAAACAGAACCAAAGGCTGCAAATCTGACTGTGGAGTTGAGGTTACTGGAAGGGGAGAGGGAAAAGGAGAGCAGGGAGTTGTATCTCTGGCGTTAAATGCTGTTTCTCTGCCTTCAGGCCATCTCCTGACTGTACCCTCTGCGTTCAGGAGCCAATGCCTCATCACCTGGTGTCGGAAGGGCCTGTTGCTCCTTTGGGTCTTCCAACACACTGTGAGAGTGCTGGGCACAGCAATACTTAGCTCCTTTCTGGAGCCTGAAGGCTTTCAGTGCGAGGCTGAGTGTGGGAGCACAGTGCTAATGTAACAGGGGGGTCCCCAGGAAAAGGGGAGTTCCAGGTTCCCTGCCCCACCCAAAGGAGGGTGGAGCTGAGCAGGGGAAGAGAAGAATCTGGAGAGGAGACAGAGGGGGAAGGAAGCTGAGTGGAGGCCAGAAGGAGACTGGAGGGAAGCTCATGGAACAGCGACACTTGTGAAGAAGCGGCTCTTGTTTCTTGGCCTTGGACTGGGTGAAACGGATGTGGGTGAGACCCGGGGAGGTACTAGAAGGAGTGTTAAAGCAGCTGGACTAATTAAAATGTCCTCTAAATAACCACAAATTGGGAAGATTAATGGCGAAAGGGCTGCTTCAAGGACCATTTGTTTGCCTGTAAGGGTTATGATTTCAAGTGATGAAGTTGATTGGAGAACCTCCTAGGTGTTACTCAGTCTGGAGCAGCATTTATCTCGATTTTGATTTTGCTCTTTTCCTCCCAGACTTGTCTGGCCATTTCTGACCCTTTCCTATGGGTCCCAGCCGGAAGGTGCTTTAGACTCATGGGGGCGCTTCAGGCCTTGCTTTGGGCCCATCCCTTTTGGGTGGACTTTTATTCACAAGGGGACGGATGACTTTGGGGTGTTTGATTTAGAAACTATATTCTTTATGTTTGCTGTATTGCACACTGATTGTAGTAAAGTTCTTTTCCATTAAAGGTCTTATATGTTTTGTCTTGATGTGGTGGATGGCAGAACCTACTTAGAGTGAGCAGGTTTGGGGGTTCATGGGTGCCCAGCTAACTGCCCTGTAACAGTAGTATCTGTACCAAGTATGTGTCAAGTGTCTTACAGGCCTGAGCAGACCTTGAGTGCTTGCTGAGTGTATCAAGGCCCTCCCCAGTGCGGCCATTTGCTGTGGCACTTGGTTACTATGGCTGGTGAATGTTCGCAGAGTCCTTTGTCTATTTCTGCAGGTACACTTTGTTCAAATGAATAATTATTGACTCATCCATCCCTGCAAACTGAGAGAACACTGACCCCACTGAGATTTAAAGCTATAAAAACATGACAGATGATGAATTGAGGAGGCTAAAGTCAGATCTCAGGAAAAGATAATCTGGTTCCCAAGAGGGAAATTTCTCTAAGGGAAAATGGATTTGGGACCAGTGACACAGGCTGTAATCAAAGTCCAAGCGGCAGGTGTGTGTTACATGCCGAGGGCGCTTCGAGGTGGCGGTGGAGGTGACCCAGCGGGAGTCGTGGTGAGCAGCTTTGCTGACCACTGAGTCAGAAAACTTCAGTTTAACAAGCGAGCCAGGTGTAAGTTCCCTTCCTTGTCACTGAAGCATTTCTCTCTGGGAGAATCTCCATGAAGGCCTTTGGGAACCAGTAGATATTATTCCTTCAGGGTTTCTGGGGTATAAGCCAGGGAACTGCCACCGAAGCTCTTGCCCGGTTTCCATCTCTGTCACTGGGGTAGCGGTGGCAGGTGTCCGGCTGCCCATGGCAGGGGCAAAGACTGGCTGGCCAGGGTGACTTGGTGGGAGTGATGTCTTGGAGAGTTTTTAGAGGCCAGGAATCGCAGGGCTGACCTCAAAGGGTATTTTAGTCGCCTTTCATCATGGGCTGACGTCGTAGCAGGGAGCAGGGCTGTTCGTGGATACATAGGTGCCAGGGAGATTGTCAAACACGAGAGCAGACGATAACCCCAGGAAAGGGCTGCACTTGCCTGTTCGTGGGGCAGGTGGACACTCAGCAGCACCTGCCACGGTGTTAGGAATGAAAGCCCTCACACCACGAGTCAGAAAGACTGCAGTTTAACAAGCCCGCCAGGTGGGGCCACTGACAGCGTCTCACTGCAAAGGTAAAAGGTGGCGCACTCAGCAAGCTGGAAACCCGTCAAGAACTCTGGTGTCAGTTCCCTGGCTTACACCCCAGGAATCCTGAAGGAATAATATCTACTGGTTACCAAAGGTCTTTGTGTAGATTTTTCCGGAGAGTAAAGCTTTAGTAGTTTTAGTTTGTTTGATTGTTTGTTTTTTAAGATTTATTTATTCATACAGAACTGGGGTACAGGCCAGAGATGCAGGTGAGAGGCTTCACCAGAGACAGAGGGGGGCAGAACAGGCAGATGGACGAAGTACACTGCTGAGGGGAGCAGCGGGCGGGTCAGGAGAGGTCTCTCCCGCCATGTTGGTCACCTCTGGGGTCGGGGATTGAACTTGCCCTCAAGTGGTGGTGGCCAGCTTGCAGTGCTGTGTCCTAACCCGCTGCGCCATCAGGGAGGGCCCTGAGGCTTCAGTTTTACCTTTGAGTTCTGACTAATCATGTCTTTGATGCAGACTAGCCATAATCTATCATCCACAGACCAACCCGTTGTACTGATGAGGAAATGAAGTCTTCATGTCCGCCTCGGTGTCAGACCCAAAGAAGAGGCCCCAGTCGCTTGACCCCAGCTGCTCAGCATGGGGGGCCACCGGTAACCTCCTCTTCTTGGGAAACGCTCTGAGCAAGGCTCCTTTGGTGCCGGCCTCCCTGGCCGAGCTCCCTCCGACATCACACTCTTCCTGGTTGTTCCCACATTGATCAAGTGTTGGGGCCCCAGGACTGGGACCTGCATCTCTTTTCCTCTACCTTGATTCTCTCCCTTGGGGCTCATTTCTCACCCCTTGATTTTAAATACTGTATATGAGCTCATGACTTCCCCACACTCTAGACTTTCCTTTTTTAAAATATTTATTTACTTGGCCCTCCCTGGTGGCGCAGCGGGTTAAAGCACAGCACTGAGAATCTGAAGCCACTTCCGCATGAGTTTGATTCCCGCCTGCCGCCTGCCCGGGAGGAGACCACATGACGAGCCAGACCTCTCCTGACCCGCCCGCTGCTCCCCTCAGCAGTGTACTTCGTAGATCTGCCTGTTCTGCTCCCCACTCTGTCTCTGGTGAAGCCTCTCACCGCCCCTGAGCCTCTGGCTGTACCCCAGTTCTGTATGCACAAATAAATAAATAAATCTTAAAAAAATATATATTTATTTACTTATGCATACAAGAACTGGGGTACAGGCCAGAGGTGCAGGGGCAGTGAGAGGATTCATCAGAGACAAAACAGGGAGCAGGACAGGCAGATCTACGAAGTACACTGCTGAGGGGAGCAGCGGGCAGGGCAGGAGGGGTCTGCCGAGTCATGTGGTCACCTTCTGGTCGGGGATGGAACTGCGTTGTGTTGAATTGTGTGGCACAGAGCAGCACCCCAGAACTGCTTGGTGGTGTGGAGAACCCGCCCCCCTCCCCCACTGGAGTTGGTGATCGGAACCTTGAACTCTGCTTCTTGGTCTATCCCCCTGACACAATCCACCCTCAGCTTACTGACCAGCAAGGGGAGACCGAAGGGAAGAGAAACCATAGGCTGCTTTCCCTTTCCTGCTGTCATTATTTTCAGCATAGTGGTTAATTAATACAGCAGACCCTCGCGATCCCTGCAGGTCGGCTGCAATCTCAACACATTACCTACAACAAAGATCCTGGGGGGTGGGGGGAGGTTAGGGGCAGGGTGTGTGACACCAGTCAGATAACTGTGTTATAGGTTGTTGTCGTCATTGTTCCGATATTACTGTTAATCTCTTCCTGTGCTCATTTCTAAATTAGGTTTTATCAGAGGTAGATACGTGTAGGCTGTCTGGAGTTTGGTGCTAGTCACAGTTTCAGGCACCCACTGGGGGACTGGGAGCACCCCCTTGAGGCTAAGGTGGGACAACTGTATAAAGAAATGAGAAGTAGGAAAGGGTGCGTGTGTCCTTGGTTATCTGTGTTTCTTAGAACACCCGTTGTCTTTCTGTGACTGAGGCTTATTGGTTGGTTTAAGACTCAAAGTTTGAGAGTATTTGTGAAGTCAGTACAGGCTTCAACCCACAGGAAAACCAGAAGTTCTTATGACGTGCGCTGATCATGAGGGAGTGCTCAGGAGGGGCCAGGCAGAGCAGAGCAAATCCTGGCTTCTCTTGCCATTTGGGGTGAGTGATAAAGAAGGAAGGATCCTCAGTTAACCTCTGTATTTGATACCAAACAGCATTCAGAATGACATAATCATGGTAGTACATGATCGACTAATTAATTCACTACAGTTTACTAATTAAGGAGTCAGAGTGGATTAGTTCTATTTATATCTGTTTTGTAAAGATTTATTTACTTATGCATATAAGAGCTGGGGCACAGGCCAGAGGTATGGGGAGGTGAGAGGATCCACCAGAGACAGAGTGGGGAGCAGAACAGGCAGATTAATACTGAAATACCCTGCTGAGGGGAGCAGCAGGTGAGACAGGAGAGGTCTGCTGCGCCGTGTGGGTCAGCTCCCCGGCTGGGGCTTGAACTTGTGCTGCTATGGCTGTGATAGCTCTAAAGTACTGTGCTTTAACTCACTGCACCACCAGGGAGGGCCTCTTTATATCTATTTTCTCTTCCTGATCTTGGAAAATTTTCTTTACAGTTAGCATTAGTAGGCATATGAGATGACACAGTTACAACAATTGCACATTCAGATTCACTCAAAATTTCGTGGTAACTAATGTGAGGGTACAAATCTATAAAGAGAAAGAATTATCATAAAATTATAATTTTATGAAAGAAGTCTTTCATACATTCATGTATAAAAATTCTCAGAATAAGAAATAAGCAGAGAAAGATTACTTATCTAATAAAGACAGTCTATAAATTTAAATTCTCAATTAGGGACAATCTGTATGGTTTACGGAGGGCCCCACCTCAGTGGGGTATAAACATGAGTTGGCATTGTTGTTTCTCAGGAGCTGCCCTCCCCAGGTAAGTTGAACATCCCTTTTCTCCTGGGTGGTAGCTCTCTTATTTTGCTCCTATACATTTTCATCCCTTTCTGTTATGAGAAGTCTCTCGTGCCAGCATGTAAGTAAGAGTTGGTTCTGTCTGACAGCCCTCTGCTGCTTGCTCAGCCTGTTTCTCTTTCTCTGACCAGCCATGGAAACCAGACTGACACAGCGCCTTCTGTGGCAGGAGTTCTGCCTCATGACCTAGTCACTTCCCAAGCTCCACCTCAAAGTATTGCCTCTTTGGGGGTAAGGTTTCAGCTTAGCATTTTTGGGAGGGCACAGATGTTCAGTCTGCACGATTGACTCAGCACTTATGAGGACCCCTCAGACGGTCTGTAGCTCACAGATTTATTCTGTAGGCTCAGGCCTCAGCAGTCTGATCAGTCAGTGCCAACAAGATGGCCCAGGTCTGATCACCTTCCCTGTTGACACTTTCACTGTTGCTATACCCCATAATGGGTGGCTGGCTGCTGCTCAGCCCTCCTCTCAGCTCTGGAAACACTGTCCTCTTTCTGTCCTCCTGGGGCACCGGGCAGTCTGTAAAAGAGAAGAGTTATCACCCTGGGGCAGGGCTGGGGAGGAGGCACGAATCTCTCTTCCTGACCTGCATGCTTCTCAGAAGTGAGCCTGACATCTCTCTGTACTCCATGGAGCAGGAATGTAGAGTGTTGGAGAGAAGTTAGATGAGTCTGTCTCTGTCCCTAGGGGTTGCTTCACCCCCTAACCTGTGGCAGCACTCTAAGCTCGGAATGTCAACTACGTTACTCA
>NW_004567119.1:39525571-39560452 GCF_000260355.1 Condylura cristata | reverse complement strand
AGGAGAGTTCCTTTTTCTCCACATCCTCGCCAACATTTGTTGTTGCTAGTTGTTTGAAGATGTGCCATTCTCACTGGGGTGAGGTGGTATCTCATTACTTTGGAGTATTTTACAGGAAAGTTGCAAAGTTCATACAGGGAGCCCCTGTGCTAGCTAGCTTCCCTCAATGCTAGCATCCCATGTAGAGCCACTCCTTGTTGGGTCTCCTCAGGTTCTGAGCATGATTTTAATACTGAAAGAGTTCTAGTCAGGCATTTGTGGAATGCCAATTTTTGTTTCCAGTCAAACAGAAGATTTACATTTATTTATGATTTGGTTGCATTGAGTAAATTCAATTTGGGTTTTCTTATAAGCCTGAGTTTGGTACTCAAGGACAGTATGTTTCCCCTTGCTCATATTAGGAACAGGATGTTACTGCATGGGTTAATTTTGATCACATGGTCAAGGGGGTGTCTGGAAGTTTTTCCGCTGTAAGTTTACTGTTTTCCCTTCTTTATATTCTATTCATGAGAAAAGAATCACTGAATCCAGGCCATGCTGAAGGGGAGGGAGGTTAAGTTAAGTTCCAGGGAAACTAGCAGATAACTTGCGGACATTTTTAAAAAATCATCAAAGGTATGCAATATTTGGGGAGAAATTCTTTGAGGCTGTGCTCCTATCTTATTTCTCCTTAAAATGTCACCCACTAGGGCACTCCCTGGTGGCACAACGGGTTAAAGCACAGCACCATGAAGCTCTCTGAGGCCACTGCAGCACAAGTTAGATCCCAGCCAGGGAGCGGACCCACATGGTGTGGCAGACCTCTCCTGACCTGCCCACTGCTCTCCTCAGCAGTATATTTCAGTCAGACTGTTCTGCTCTCTGCTCTGTCTCTGGTGAAGCCTCTCACCCCCAACATCTCTGGCCTGTACCCCAGTTCTGGTATGCATAAATAAACCAATATTAAAAAATAATGTCACCCACTAATAACCAGCAATTATTCTGTGGTGTCTTAATGGTGCTTCCTCCCCCAGTTAACCCCCCTCCCCCCCAACCCCATTGCCACTTCGTTTCTTCTACATGTATTATTTGGAATTCGCCTGCAAGGAATATTTATCCCTTTCCTCCATTTTATTTATTTATTTAACTATCGGTGTAAACTTGAATAATTATTTTATAATTATTGTATTGTTCAGATTGTTCTACGTCACTTTTGGAAATCCCTTCAGCCACTCCTTTGCATGCTCTCATCTTTTCTTCCCCTTCCTCCTCCTCTTTTCCCTCTTCACTTCTTATCCATTCCCTTTCCTCTTCCTTTCCCACAAGATGATCAGCCTCATCCTGTGTTTCCCTATTCTAGCCTTACACCTGGCCATTTCGCCAGGGAGCTCTGCTTTCTTTTACTGGAGAGTGAAAATTAGAAACCAAGGTCTGAGTGCTAAGTGTGTTCATTGCTCATGGGTGTCACTGCTTCTGACTCTTTTAGTGGGCAGAGTTAGGAAATGTATGTACACTAGCCTACATGTAGACACACGCCTGTGCTTACTTCTGTATCTATTCATATTTATATTAAAATTAACATGATTCAACTGTATCCCCAACTCTAATTCAGCAGCACCAAATTAATTGTAGATTTTCCCATGTGTACTGTCACTTCTTTCTATGACAGTAAGAATTAGCTGTGGGCTCTCCCTGGTGGTGCAGTGGGTTAAAGCATTATGAAGCTCTCTGCAGCCACTGCAGCATGAGTTCGATCCCAGCCAGGGAGCTGACCCCCATGGCGTGGCAGACCTCTCCTGATCCACCTGCTGCTCCCCTCAGCAGTGTATTTCAGTACATCTGCCTGTTCTGCTCCCCACTCTGTCTCTGGTGAATCCTCTCACCCACCACACCTCTTGTCTGTACCCCAGTTCTATAAGCATAAATAAATAAATCTTTAAAAATAAAAGAATTAGCTGTAATATGTTTACTTATTTGTTCAACCTTAGTGTACATTTAAAGTAGTTTTCAGGATTGCAAACATACATTCTTATGAGATACCAATTTACTAACTAGAACACAATGTTTGTGTGCAGTTCTTTGTGTCTGTATCTTAGTTTCAACTAAAATTTTTGCTTCTCAAAGTTATTTAGGTCAGCTCCTTTCTCCCCACTCCCCCCACACTCCACATGGCTGGACAGTTAAGATTGTTTATGACAATCTGCATTCCATCAGGGGGTTCCCTAGTTTTCAAATTCCCATGCAATAAAAGTTACTTTTTATTCTATAGAGTGTGTATGTGTTGGCAAGTACAGAATCAGTCATCTATCTACCACCCTAATACCTTCCAGAAAAACTTTCACCAAGCTCTTTCTGTTTTTGGCAATTATGAATGAAGTGCTGTAGGCAGTTAGTGGTTGCTTTTGTGAGAAGACAGGTTTTTAATTCACTTGAATAAATAACTAACAGCAGAATGCTGGGTTATATAATAAGTGTACATTTATAACAACTGCCAGTTTTGCAAAGTGGATGTTATGCTTTGCCAGCTCATCAGCAAGGAGTGAGAGGAAGACCTCTCACCAGCATCTGATCATCCATATAATTTTGAAACTAGAACTGGTCTCCTACCTCACTCGGACCTTCCCCTTCCGTTAACCTCTGCCTTGATTACAAAATAAACGTGTGCATGCTGGTTTTGTATGAGGGTAGAGACGGATTTGCGATTACTTCATATTTCCACTGTGCTCTACAGCACCATTCAACCCCCCTCACCCCCCAAGGGGTCCAGCAAGGCACTTTCAGCCAACACTTTTGGGTTGGTAGGAGGGACAATGGGGATGAGAAGAATTCCTTTCCTCTGCTTTTGTGAATCTCTTCACTTCCTACTCAACTCACCCTCTTTTTGGCACAACCAAACAAAACCCGCAAAATACAAGTGTGGTCATGGGTCTTCACTAGACGATTCTATGTGGCTTTCTAGCAGGTGACTGGATGTTGATTCATGGATATCAGTCTCCTCCTTGGCATCCTTTTCTCCTAAATTGGCAGCTGGCATGTTCACATAGTCATTAGAATCTTCATTTGACATCTCTTCTCCAAGGTTTCCAGCATTATGCTCTTCCTGTGCAGATAGCCGGCAGTTCACGTAATCTCCTAAAGCCAGGGCCTTGCCTGGTGGCATGACATCTTGGGTGCGGGTCTCAGGAGTCTCTGTCCGGCCCCCTACAGGCTCAGTGTTTGAGAACACCACCTCTTCTGCCTGCTGCTGACTTTCGTGCGGATCTGCTGATGCGACATTCACATAATCTACACACTGCTGAAAAGTGACCCAGGGCTGCTGCTCCCGGATGACTGCCATGTTGATGTAGCCGCTTGAGCTCTGAGAAGAGCTTTCCCCGTCACTGAGTGGATCACTGAACTCAGTTCCCAAAGGCCAAAGACCAGAGTGGGCAAGGCCACTCTCACAGCGCCAGTCTCTTTCCTCTGTAAACTCCAGCTCAGGGGTACTTGGGAGGACAAAGAGGCCGTCAGGGGCGTTTCCCGTAGAAGCCAGAGTCTCACCAAGCTCTTTTACTGTGGGGACATTGACATAATCTCTCGAGTCCTCTGAAGAACTGCTCGAGCAGTCTCGGGAAGCTCTGACGTTGATGTGTGCCGAGGGACAGAGATTGCCACACATCTGGGGCTCTGTGGCACTGCCACAGAAGCCCACTGTGTGGCCCCTTGCAGGAGCCTGGGCTTCATGTGGCTGGAAGCCACTGTCCACTGGGGAGACCTACAGGCAAGAAGAGAAACCCAGTGATGGGGGTGCATGTAAGCTTTTCTTCTTTCCTGCCTTCACTTAAGCCTCAGCCTTGGGGAAAACCTCTAAACTGAAGATCGTAGACTGCAAGGCTATAGCTGCTAAGTCAGTATGACTGAAGTCAAGGAAGGAAATAGCGACGATAGATACCAACTGGCTTTTGGCCACAGAGTGGATATTCAGTGCAGGAGTTGGCGGAAGTATAGAAACTTGAAAAGCCCACTCCCTCGAAGCATGAGAGGGAATCTGTTGGCATGTAGGGGCACAGGCTGAAGCTTAGCTCACAATGAAGCTGCAAATCCCAGCTCACCACCGAGTTTCAGTAAGTTCCCTAATCGCTCTGTGGCTCAATTTCTTAACATAAAATGGGGATAACCATAAATCTATGACATGAAGTTTCCATGGGAACAAATGGATTGCTATGTATAAAGTGTGTAGAATAGCACCTGGCTCAGCGAAAACACCCGAAAGACTAGCCGTGATTCGCAAAGAGGCAGCTGACATGTGGACTCATGGCCATCTAAGGGTGCTGGTCGAATGTTTCCAGAACTTTTGAATTTTTAAGAAAAGTAGACATCTGAACTTTCATTGCGAAGTGTTTGAGAGTTTCATTGTTGGTAACTGGTTTAAACTGTTCTTCAAATATTAAGGGGCCCAAGACAAACATACTTGTGGGTTTAAGTCAGTTTGGGATCTTAGCTCTAAGTGCCAGATCCTTCAGGGCCAACCAAATCCTGGAATGGTTCTGGCAAAGAAGTTTCCTCTTCCCCGCCCTTTATCCTTTCAGACTTCCTGCTCTGGGAAGTCTGGGAGGCTACAGCAGGGCCCAGGGATGGGGTGTGCGGGGGAGGGGGAGGCAAAGGTGGCTGCACCTCAGGGGCGCCCAAACCTCGGGTCACCAGGGGTTGTCCACCCACAGCCCCCAGCACACAAGGCAGCTTGTGCTTGAAGAGACCACACAGCCCCCAGGACATGCCCTTCCCAGACTCACGGGAAATAAGCCCCCCACCCCTCCCAGCTCCAGTGGCATCCCTCTGCCATCCCTGGGGAAGCTGCCTTCAGTAGCAGGTGGTGAGACACAGGGCTGGGCTGGACGCCACCAATGGCGTCACTCTGGCAACCTCAGAGGATGTCCTGGTGTGACCAGACTCTTTCTGCACCAGTTCCACTCTGAACGCCTTATCACTCTGCCCCTGGGAATCACTGAAACAAACTGCTGCACACCCCAGAAGTCATTCCCAGGCTTGAGGAGCTGTAGCATTGCCTGGGGTGTGTGTACCTCCCAGGTGGGTGCTCTGATGGGGGGATCACACTCAGCGGACTAGATCATGTCTGTTAGGGCCCTTCCTGGTGGCGCAACAGATTAAAGCACAGCTCTAACATACTAATGTCATACATGTCAGCTCTCTGAACAGTAAATCAGATTATGTCCCTCTGTTGTGACCGCCATTATTTCCTGTCCCCACTTCACAGCACCTTATGGTCTGCCCTCTGCCTACCTTCTGACCTCATTTCCTACCACTTCCCCTCTGCTCTGCCGTCCAGGCTCCATGCTATTCCTTGCTGTGCTGCACAGCCTTGTCAAGCCTGCACTGCCTCTCTCAGCTGTCTGCCTGGCTCTTCATAGCATTTGGGTTTCTTCCATAGCCACTACAGCACAAGTTTGATCCCTGCCTCGGAGCGGACCCACATGGCACAGCAGACCATCTCTCCTGTATTTCTGCTCCCCTCAGCAGTGTATTTCAGTCAGTCTGCCTGTTCTGCTCCTCACTCTGTCTCTGGTGAATCTTCTCACCACCCTCCCCGCCCCACCTCTGGCCTGTACCCCAGTTCTTATATCATAAATATATAAATCTTAAAAAAAGAAATCGTATTTGTTAAAACGATCAGTTCAATTCTGATTTCAGGTCCTTGAACACACGGGCCCTGGTGCCTTTCTTTCTTTCTTTCTTTCTTTCTTTCTTTATTTATTTATTATTTTTTTCTTTCTTTCTTTTTTTTTTAAAGATTTATCTATTTATGCATACAGAGTTGGGGTACAGGCCAGAGGCTCAGGGGTGGCGAGAGGCTTCACCAGAGACAGAGTGGGGATCAGAACAGGCAGATCTACGAAGTTCACTGCTGAGGGGAGCAGTGGGCGGGTCAGGAGAGGTCTGCCACGCCATGTGGTCGCCTCCGGGGCAGGTGGGAATTGAACTCATGCGGAAGTGGCTTTAACCCCTCAGTGCTGCGCTTTAACCCTCTGTGCCACCAGGGAGGGCCCATGGTACCTTTCTTAAAGTCCCAAGTGCTTGCTCTTCTCCGGATTTCCCTCCTTGGGAAATTAAGGAGGACCAGAGCTTAGTCTTCCCAATTTATTAAAAGGATGCAGAGCAAGTGCCATAGGACACTTAGTGGTGAAACCAAATCTGAGGCTCAGCTCTCTTTCACCTCAGTTCATCTGCCAGAGATATGTCCTTTCTCCCCAGGGGCCCGCCGTTCCCACACTTACCACACACACAGAGGGAGGACTGTCGGGACTTCTGGATAGGAGGCTCGTGTTACTGAAAATACGGACAGCCCTTGATTGGCGTCTCACTGGAAGGACAGAGGACAAATGCGGCTGGTTAGGTGGTATGTGCTTCAGTCTCAAACCTGGGGTGAAGTGGGTGTGTCTGGTGTGCGGTATTTGCATCAGAGCTCCAGGGGACGCTCTGAGACCTAGCCTTCATCCTCTGTGGTGCAGTGGGACACCTGCACAGGGCTTGAGAGGCAGGTGGGAGGTTCCCGAGGAGAAGCCTCCCAGCCTACAGTGCCAGCACCGAGTTCTCCTGCACGCACCCTGAGACACTCCCACTCGCCTCTGCTACCTTAACAACATGCACAAACAAAACCCTAAACCTTAAAAGCTCTCTATACTTCTATACTTCGTGCAGTCAATCTGTGCATCTTCCAAGCTTGCCGAAACCCTGAGAGTTCAAAGAAAGTTGCCTCTGAGTGGTGCAAAGTGCGCTGTGGGGCAGAACTTCCATGTGTGTGTACTTCACCCATCAGAAAGGGCGACTTACCCAGCGCTTCCTGCCTCCGGGGCAAGCGGTCATAAATATTTTTGGCTCGTTGTCTGGGTCGAGGCAGACCCAGCGAGGGCAAGATGGCAACTTGAAAGTAAGGACCGTGCCCTGCAAGGTGAGGAGAGAGAGGAGGGTCAGACAGCTGCTGCAGAGCTGGGGGTTGAGACGGTCCCTGGAACTACTCCTCGCCCTCACATGCATCACAGACCTTTCCAATTCCATTTGAGGTAAAAAGACGAGGAGTTGGGGGAGGAGAAGCGAGAGGAAACGGAGCTCAGGGGCCGTTGGGGCAATCACCTCCAAAATGGAACTCCAACTAGCTGGAGCCCACTGAGGCCAAGGTTCAGGATCTGGAGCGACAATGACTGGTGTGCTGGGCCGGACGGAGCACTCCCGGGTGCGACCGTTTAGATATCGCTGGGCTGTGATATTTCAGGCCACGTATGGGTCCTAGCATGTCTCAATATTGCACAAGTGAGGCACTCACGCTTCTTCCACTTATTCCAGTTCCACAGGACACAGAAAATTGTGATGAACAGGAGGACGATGAGGAGGCCCGCAGACCCAGAAACGATGCTGATCCAGTTGGCTCTAGGAAGAAAGTCAAGCGTCGTGAGCCAGGGGAGGCTGGAGATGATGCTTCTTCCTGGCTTTGGGAGGAAAGCTGAGGGCGGCGGGCTCTGACGGAAGGAGTCACTGAGCAGTGACCTCCCAGCAGAGGGGAAGTGACCCCAGGAAGGGAGAAGGGAGCTGACCCTTGTGTGTGCCTCTGGGAAGCTAGGGGTTGACATGTGAAACTTACTTAGTCTTTACAACACTCCAGTCTCATTATGACCCAGAAACTTGAGATGGAGACTCGGAAGGCAACATGGCAGATAGCACTTGGGAGGGGAGGAGCAGAGACCGAATGTGAATTGGGGTCTGTGTGGACTCCAAGACTGTCTCTTTTAGCTGCACCACGCTGTCCTTCAAACTTGCAGTCAAGCCCATCTTCCCAGCTCCCCCCTTGTTCCTGCGCCTGCATTTCCTGTCTCACGTGGAGGAGACACTGTAAACTGCACCCAGTTTACAGTGGGGGACTTACTGGACAGTCCAGCATGCATGCACTGGCACTACCGACCAACTGAGCTGGTCACCAGCTACACTTTCCGTGTGTGGAACTTAAAGAGGTAAATGCACAAAGATCTCTGTGCTGCGTGTGGCTCCCGGCAGCGCTGGGCTGACTGCCGACGTCACAGAAAACAGGTTGTGAGGAGACGGCAGGAGTCACGAGTGGACTTGCCACCCCCAAATATTAGAAGGCGGGTCCTCTAAGGAAGATTTCCTCCCAAGACCCAGCCTTGTTTATCCAACTTCTACTGGACATTTCCACTAACCCACCTGGGAGAAATCTCAACATAATATGTCCCAAGCAGAATAGCTGTTCTCCCCACACAAGCCTGCTCTTGCTCTGGCATTTTCCATCATGGAGTAACTCAGGTAAAAGCTTTGGCACTGGGCCTCCCTGGTGGCACAAGGGGTTAAGGTGCAGCTCTCTGAGGCTCTCCCCAGCAACTGCAGCCCGAGTTTGACCCCTGACCAGGCAGGTGACCCACATGGCACAGCAGTGCTCTCCTATTGCTCTTGCTGCCCCCCTCAATCTGCCTAATCTGCTCCCCACTCTGTCTCTGGTGAATCCTCTCACCCTCTACACCTCTGGCCTACATCCCAGTTCTTGTATTCATAAATAAATATTTATTTAAAAAAATAAAAAGCTTTGGCGCCATCCTTGGCCGTTCTCTTTCTTTCATGCCCCACTTCTAGCCAACCAGCAGATTCTGTCCCTATTGCAGTCCCCACTTGCTCCACCCTCTGCCCTGGTGCAGGGCACTGTGTGACCCACGTTGGATCACCTCCGCAGTGACCTTCCCGGTGGCTCTCCGGGTTTACACTCCCGGCTCTCACATACTAATGTCATACATGTCAGCTCCTCTGAACAGTAAATCAGATTACATCCCTCTGTTTGTGACCGCCATTATTTCCTGTCCCCACTCGGCGAAGGCTTCACAGCACCTTATGGTCTGCCCTCTGCCTCCTTTCTGAATTCATTTCCTACCACTTCCCCTGTGCTCTACCTGCCAGGCTCCATGCTATTCCGTGCTGTGCACAGCACAGCCTTGTCAAGCCTGCACTACCTCTCCCAGCTCTCTGCCTGGCTTAGATTCCCGTTTCATTTGGGTTTCTTCTGAAATGTCACTTTTCCAGACAGCTCCTTCCTGACTACACCCTGTTAGCCTCAGTTCCCTAGTTCATGGCACTTGGGACTGATGGATGTTATACCCTGTTTGTTCACTTAAGGGTTTGTGGCTGATTGCCCCATCTGACTTTTAAACTCCACAAGGTCATGGAGTTGTCTAGCCCGTTCGCTGGTGCCTGGAGCAGTGCTTGGTGCTGAGTAGAAGGCGGCTGGGGATTTGTTCAATGAATGAGGGGATTAGTAAGTGAGTACATGTAAAAATAGCTTTTTGGGAGGAGCTTCAAGATTCTGACAAGTTGGAGTTCATCCCTCAACAATGCTCCCATTTACCTGTAAGTGACACGTTTACCACAGTAATACCAGCATTTACTTTCCTATCCTTGAGCTGGACTGTCACCTGAGATCTAAATCAACCAGTCCCAAAGTTTCAGCTGCTGATGGCCTTTGGTTTTTTGTTAGTGTATTGAAAGTTCCAGTAGTAACATTTACACCCACGATTAGTTCTGAAAGCCCTATCTCGATCACATCTATAATGACATTTTCATTCATGGCAAATTTTGAAGACCTAAAAATACATCTTTAAAGAAACGGATCTTTTGTTTCCAACATGATGGGGCCTAGTTTCCTTTTGAGGAGTGGTTGTTGCAACTGTAGAGAGGAAAGGTTGGAGACAGTCATTGGGCCCATGGGGTGAGGACTCCCCAGGCCAGGCAGCTGACTCTAAGGAACTCCTGGGTGGTCTCCCTCAGCTACTCCCTTTTCCCCCTCAATAACTGTGCCTCCTAGCAGTCCTGAGGACTCAGGGCCTAGAGTGTGGCGGTTTGTGTGGGGAGTGGCGGCCTGGCTGGGGCAGGAACCGGGCAGGTCAGGCAGGGCCCTCTGTCTGAAGCAGGGGAAGGTGGGTCTCCCCACCCAGCCACTTACCTTTCCATGCTGTTGCTACTTCCCTGCTCAGTGCTGGGGTCCGAGGTCCCTTGTGTGACTTCTGGTTGTGGCTGGTTGGCTGCCATTGCCACGCCTGCTCTGAGACACTATCTGGCTTCCATCAGCTTCTCCTAATGTCTTCTCGTAATTGTGATGGGCTAGTCAGCATGGCTGCCACTTTTCCTGGCTTCCTTTAAGTTGCTTATTCCCAGGAGAAAAGGCAAAATTGGTTTGCGTTTTACATATTGTCCTGTGAGGCACAACCACATTTTTTTTTTTAAGTAGCTAAGAATGACTGAAATCATCTGGTCTCTCACATCTTCCAAACGCCCCACAACACATACATTTTTATCCTCAAAATTTCTTCTTTACTCTTTATTCAGCAGAACCCTTCACCAAAAACAAAACAAGCGAACAAACAAAAAAAACATATTTGTTATTATTTCTTCCTTTCTCAAGCTTCTCCTCTTTTCTCCAACAAACTCCCTACTCATATCTACCCCTGGAATACCTGTCAGGTCTGATCCAAAATACAAACTGGCTCTACCTGGCTGTGGCTTAGGGCCCATGCAGGAGTTGAGAGCTCACCCAGGCACGGTACTCCCCAGTGAGGTGGCTCAAGCCGCTGGTCTGGTTGCTGCTTCTGATGGAAGTGCAGGGCTACAGAGGTGGAGACACGCCAGAAGTCTGAGGGAGGGCCCTTGAGAAGCTCATCTTTCCTCCTACCCCAAAACAGAAAGAAAAGAGGAAACACTTTGCTAAAATGGAAACACAGTCAGTGGCAGGAAGCGACACCACCAACGTGCTAATGAAGCACGGGGCACAGGAAGTGTTGTTCAGCGCTGGGTGAGAAAGAAAACACGTTCCTGCCTGGTTCCTGCCTGCTCCCTGCTCGGCCAGGTGCACTGTGGTCTGTGAGGAATGTGATTAGACATGGGGCAGGGTGGGGGAGGTTGTGATGCTTCATGCCGAGTTTCTGAGGCATTAGGATTTTTTAAAAAGATTTTTTATTTCAGCCCTCCCTGGTGGCGCAGCGGGTTAAAGCACAGCACTAAGAAGTTTAAGCCACTTCCGCATGCGTGTGATCCCCGCCTTCCCCGGAGGTGACCACATGGCGCGGCAGACCTCTCCTGACCCACCGGCCCGCTGCTCCCCTCAGCAGTGTACTTCCTGGATCTGCCTGTTCTGCTCCCTGCTCTGTCTCTGGTGAATCCTCTCACCTTTCGCATCTCTGGCCTGTACCCAGTTCTGTATGAGTAAATAAATAAATCTTAAAAAAAAAAATGATTTTTTATTTCTGCATACAAGAACTGGGGTACAGGCCAGAGGTGCGTGGATGAGAGAATTCAACAGAGACAGAGTCCACGTATATCCAATGAAATGCACTGCTGAGGGGAGCAGCAGGAGAGACAGGAGAGGTCTGCTGCGCCCTGTGGGTCAGTTCCCCGGGCTGGGGAGTGAACTGGTGCTGCAATGGCTGTAGGTAGTTTCATAGTGCTGTGCTTTAACCCCTTGTGTCAACAGGGAGGCCCAGTATTTAGAATCTTATGAGCCCCTGAGTTTAATAATATTTTATTTATTTATATATCTTAGCAAGGTTAAAGCTGGCGCTTACAAAAACACATGAGAATCCCTGGCCTCCCCAGCACTGATTCTGTGGGTGGCAGGAGATAGTGGGGACAGGCTTTTGTCACAAATGTGCTATTAACAGAGCTGGTATGACTTTTGCATTTTGACAGTGTCTGATCTAGGTGTTACCCCCAGAATGCAGCTAGAATGGGTTAGGAGGGCCCCTCCAGGCTTGCCTTCCTCACAGACTGTGCTCCCTGAGGCCTGTCCTCGGTGGCCCCTGGCTATAGGCTGTGTTCCTTTCTGGAAAAGGTCCACTCCTGTCCTGCTGGTTGGACACTTGTCCCAGAAGCAGATAATTCACCTCCTGGGCCTACCAAAGGGTCCCACACTTTGAAGATTGTTCAAAATTTGTTTCTAACCCCCTTGCCTTCTTGCCCCCAACAGTCTCCTGGAACCCTCTTTGCATTTTGGGAAAGTACAAACAATAGTGGCCACTGAGACTATTTTGAGGGGGCAAGGAAGAGCTAACTCGCTTTCCACAGGAAGTGGGTTCTCCTCCTGCTCCTCTTCCTGAGCTGCTGACTCCCACCCTGTGTGCCCAGGCCCCCCCAGGGCCCCAAGGGCTGCAGGCTGGCCTGGCCAGCTGTGCAGAGAGCTGGGTGATCCAGGTCCTCTCTGCCTTCCCTCCAAGTACCTGGTCTGGCAGGAAGCAGAGGTTGCTCAGAGGCAGGTTCTAGAGCCGGGCCCCGGGGCCCATGTCTCCAATGAGTCGGATCTGAGTGAGAACCAAGATTCCTCATGGCAAAAAGACCTGTCTGTGAGGAATGTGATTAGACATGGGGCAGGGTGAGGGGTTGTGATACTTCATGCTGAGTTTCTGAGGCATTAAGATTTTTTTTAAAAGATTTATTTACTTCTGCATACAAGAACTGGGGTACAGGCCAGAGGTGCGGGGATGAGGGGAGGGATGGGATGGGCAGATGTGGGCCTCCCCAGGCTGCTCCCGAGTCCTCAGAACATAGGAAGTGTGTAAGATGGCATGCGGAGGACAGAGAGCACCAAACCTCAGAAGCTTGACTGCTAACTTAAATTTTTTTTTAAATGAATATCTCCTCTGCATGTGGTTGTCTCACGGCCTGCCTGCTCTTATCTACCCACTCCACCTGAGTCAACCAGGTCTTCCTTCTGCCTTTCTGATTCTCTTCTGCCCCCACACTGGAGGGAAACCAGCTCCTCAAAGGAGGCTTCCAGTCCCACCCCCAGGTGGGAGCCTTGCAAGTGGGGGTTCCCAGGCCCTGGCTGAGGCCTCCACCTGGCTCCCCTCCCCCTCTCCCTGGTGCAAAAACCAATCAAACCAGCACTTTGCCATACAAAATAGGCTCCTGACAGTTGTCACTGTAGTGGAAGAAAACTACAGGTTCTTCGGAAGTGGGGTGTAACACATTTTATTTCTTTAAAAGAAATTTTATTTCTTTACCCATCCAAGAGCTGGGGTGTATGCCAGAGATGTGGGGGAGGGGGAAGTGTTGAGAAGATTCACCAGAGACAGAGTGGGGTATATATTTTAAACTGAACTTCTCTAGGGCTAGTGGGGTCTAGAAAGCCCTTTGACCAGCCACCTTGAGGACTGCGGGGGCTGAACATGACAAATGATTCTGAAGTACTAAATAAAGAACCCCGGAGGGGGAGGGGTTTCACGCTAACACTCAGCTTGTTGCTGACACTGAGTTCCCGGGGTGCACTGGGTCGGGCACCCACGTATGTACAGGCCCTAGGCAACTATGTGGGCGATCTTGGGCAGGTCATCTCATCTTCAGGGGTGTTTCCTTGGTTGTAAAATGACAATAATAACAGTACTTAGGTGATGCCATTGTGAGAGCTAATTGGGCTACAATGAATAACAGGAGGTTAGGGCTTGGTCTGTGCAAGAGCTCGTTAATGGGAGGCTGTCACATTATCACCTCACCGCAAATTAGGCCTTGAGACTTCTCTTCCTCTCTCCATGCTGCCAGCCTACCTCCCATGTGTTACTCATGCTTGAAGCATGTATTTGTGGGACCCCTGCTTGCAAGCAGGTAGCAGGCACTCCTGCAGCGTCAGCCTGGCTGCCCCTCGCGGGCACCCCACACCCCTGCACAGTTGCTCTTTCCCACTCCAGACCTTTGCTCTGGCTCCTTCATTTTCAGAGGTTTATGTTTCTCTTGTAAATTGTAGCAAGCTCACATGTTGCAAGTTTATACTGGTTATTTCTGGGTTGTGGGACTTGAGAGATAACTGTTAGTTTCTTCTTTGGGCTGGGTGCTTGAATGACTACAAAAATCAAATGTCTTTTTTACAAAAAGCAAACTTATGGGCTCTTTCTGGTGGCGCAGCGGGTTAAAGCACAGCACTAAGAAGCTAAAGCCACTTCAGCATGAGTTCGATCCCTGCCCTGGAGGTGACCACATGGCACAGCAGACCTCTCCTGACTGGCCCGCTGCTCCCCTCAGCAGTGGACTTTGTCAGTTCAGCCGGCCTGTTCTGCTCCCCACTCTGTTTCGGGTGAATCTTCTTACTGCCCCTGCACCTCTGGCCTATACCCCAGCTCTGTATGCAGAAATAAATCTTTAAAAAAAAAAAAAGCAAAATTAGGATTTCAAAAATGTGCCAAGTGTCACCTGGAGGCTTCTCTGCCTGTGCTGGGTCCTCACTCTTCTGAGCTCCATGGCCCAGCCCCGAGCGAGCTGGCACCTGTCTGTTGTTGGAATTAGTTGTTTAAATGTCAGTGTCCCCAAATAGAGTGTGCCTTTCAGGGCTGTGTTATTTATTGCTCTCTGGTGTTTGGCACGGAGACTGGCCCTCAGAGTTAATTGGGCTCTCTGAGGTTCCCGAGGTCCTTACTGGTGCTGTGAATTTACGACCTAAGTGTGTAGTGGGGTGAGATATTGAGAAAGAAATCGGTCTAGTCTGGTGCCTGCTGTGCGCTCATCAGCCAAAGGGAGAAGGCAAGCCCTGTCCAGGCTTTCCTGCCCCTTATGGGCCACCAGTCCCAGCACCAGGAAAGGGCTAAGGTTAAAGGGAAAGGCCTTTGGATTTCTGGGCCAGGAAAGGCCAAAACCAGCCCGTGGAAAGACATTTCTGCTCAGCCGGGTGACTTGGGAGCTGAGGAAACCAGGGCGGGACGACAGCTGGCACCTCAGTGGTGACTGCACCGCAAGCCTTCCCCCACCTCCTTGCCCCTGAGCTTTACCCCAGAGACCTTCTCCAGTCCTGACAAGCCTGAGACAAAGGCAGCAAAGACCTTACTTTTAAGTTACAGTGGTGAGTTAACAGACTTAGAAAAGAAAGATCTAGAAAGTCAAAAAAATTCTCATGCTACTCTGATCCCCATCCCCACACAGCTGTGGGGAGGAGAGAAGCTGGAAACGAGGATGTGACCAGACAAGGGGGTGGTTTCCGCTCCCTGCTCAGGAGAGGCCCCGGGAGAAAGAGGGTGAGCACTGGCGACCACTGTCTTTACTGAGGTCTTGGGATCCGAAGAAGAGCCAAGGCCTCCACCCTCATGGTCCTTCTGGAGCTCCTGCTTGGCGGTCTCCCCGGGAGTATTAGCAACCACAGAGCTGCAGTGCAGAGACAGCTGGGAGCGTGTCTGTATGAACAGATGTCAGCTGTCAGTCCCACAGCTGTGAGGAGCAGATTTCCCTCCCTGAGTCCACACAAGCAGAGCTTCTGACCCCTCTGGCAGTGAGGAGGTGACTCCTTGGCACAGGAAGCTGGTGCAATAGTCACTTTAGGAACTGGGTGGGAGCAATGCATTCAGAGGTGGCCCTGGGCCCTCCCTGGTGGTGCAGCAGCTTAAAGCACAGCTGTTTGTGGATGCTATGAAACTGTCCACAGCCACTGTAGCATGAGTTCGACCCCTGGCCAGGGAGTTGACCCACAGGGCACAGCAGACCTCTCCTGACCTGCCTGCTGCTCCCCTCAGCAGTGTATTTCAGTACATCTACCTGTTCAGCTCCCCACTCTGTGGTGAATCATCTCACTCCTCACACCTCTGGCCTCTACCCCAGCTCTTGTATGCATAAATAAATAAATCTTTAAAAACAAACAAAAACAAGGCTCATAAATGAAGATCTGAAGTTACAGAAACACAAGTCAGTCTTTCAATGTAGTGTTCCAGGGTCCAGCAGAGCAAGAATTAACCAGATTAGTCGTGCTGTTTGGGAAAAGAATGTGCTAGTACCAGTGTGGTCTGCGTGACCTCCAGTATGGGGGGGAGGGGTGTCAGAAAAAGCTGAGCTGAGGGACCAGGGGTAGGCGAGAGTCGAGGGGGATCCACCCAGCTCTGAGTGTGACGGTGCTGGCACTGTGACAGCTCACGTGTCCCTTGGGCACATTTCATGAACAGCAGTCCTCCAGTAAGATGGAAGTCAGATGGCTGCCTACATTCTCACTATGAGGGAATGTGGAGGGGCGTTCTGATTTTGACACCAGTCTCTCAGGAGCTTGCAGTGAGTGGCCACCCTAAAGCGACTGCCTCCCCCCCACCCTTGCGTGTTTGTGTTCTGAAGGCAAGGAAATATTCTTCAAAACCAGTTTCAGAGAAGTAAGGGATTGTGACCAGTTCCATATTAGGCCAACCTACAACCCAAAAGTCAGGACATCTCTGGGTTAAGGTACTCCTGTGTATGAATCTACTTAGTTATGGTCTCTTGGGGCTCAGCTTCACATCGGGAACACCTCCTATTAGTATCCTATGCAGCGAGAGAGCCACGAGCTTACCTTTTATATTTACAACAGGGCTTTATTTGCTAATAAAGAACATTTCTTTCTCCTTCCTGCTTTATATTGACATGACGTCATGCTCAGGGCCTGGGAACCAGCTCAAGGGCACCCTATGATTCATCTCTGGATTTTCCACAAAGTCAGGGAGTTGCATGGTCGTGTGTGGACTTGGGAAGGAATCAGGCTTGATGGAGAACTTCCACCTAGTGACCTTAGGGAGAGCACACAGCGGCTGAGGAAGGGGACACTAATAGCCTTTGGTAAAGTGGAGGACAGACAGAGTATTCTTTTTTTCTTTTAAAGATTTATTTATTCATACAGGCCAGAGATGCGGACAGTGAGAGGATCCACCAGAGACAGAGCGGGGAGCAGAAAAGGCAGATGGATGAAGCACGCTGCTGAGGGGAGCAGTGGCTGGGTCAGGAGAGGTCTGTCCACCATGTGGATCTCCTCCGGGGCAGGTGGGGATTGAACTCAAGCGGAAGTGGCTTTAGCTTTTTAGTGCTGCGCCACCAGGGAGGACCCAACAGAGCATTCTTTTTTAAGATACTAATACAGGAGAGCTCATTTTCCCAGAAGAAAGATTCATTTAGAAAAACGGGGGGGCTCTCCCTGGTGGCAGAGTAGGTTAAAGTGCAGCACTGCAAAGCTGTGCACAAGTTCACACAGCCACTGCTGCACAAGTTCAATCCCCACACGGTGTGCAGACCTCTCCTGTTTTGCTCACTGCTCCCCTCAGCAATGTATTTCAGTAGATCCGCCTGTTCTGCTCTCCACTTTGTCTCTGATGAATCCTCTCATTGTCCCCACACCTCTGGCCTATACCCCAGTTCTTGTAAGCATAACTAAATAAATATTTAAAAAAAGGAATAAAGGGCCCTCCCGGGTGGTGCAAGGGGTTACAGCACAGCACTATGAAGCTCTCCACAGCCACTGCAGCAGGGTTCAATCCCCAGTCAGGGAGGTGACCTGTTTGACCCGCTGCTCCCCTCAGCAGTGTACTTCATCAATCTGCCTGTTCTGCTACCCAACTGTCTCTGGTGAATCTTCTCATCAACCTGCACCTCTGGCCTGTGCCCAGTTCTGTATGCATAAATAAATAAACCTTAAAAAAAAAAGGGGCCCTCCCTGGTGGTGTAGGGGGTTAAAGCACAGCACAAAGAAGCTTAAGTCACTTCCACATGAGTTCGATCCCCGCCTGCCCCAGAGGAGACCACATGGCGCGGCAGACCTCTCCTGACCCGCCCGCTGCTCCCCTCAGCAGTGTACTTCGCTGATCTGCCTGTTCTGCTCCCCACTCTGTCTCTGGTGAAGCCTCTCACCCTCCGCATCTCTGGCCTGTACCCTAGTTCTGTACGAATAAATAAATAAATCTTAAAAAAAAAAAAAAGGACTAAAAAGGACTGTCAAGCTTGAATTTATCTTGTTTTCCCAAACACACACTTTTTCAAAAGCTCCAGCTCCCAGACCGGAGATACTCACTAGCTTGAGCAGAGCAAACTTTGGACAAGGGGATGAAGCTGGCCAGCAGGGTCCTGCGCTGCCAGAGAAGCACTGTGGAAGGGTCTGCCAGGGCCGGGGTTTGAACAGATGGGGATCTGGGCGCGGTGCGCAGATTCCTTCTCAACCTTCTTAACCAGGGACCCGACCCTAAAGCGGAGACGCATGGAGGACAGAGCAGTCACACGTGGGCTTGGGCTTTATTCTCAGTGCACGGCAGTACTGGTTTCTGCTCATTAGCAACAAGCTTTATTGGTTCCCCAAATTTTATCCTTTCCCCCCCTTCTTTTAAAATCCTATTCTTCCTGTCTCGGTGGAACAACATATTTGAATTTCAGATTTGCCAGTTGAAAGCAATTTTTTTTTTCCCTATGAACCACATAAATACATGCAAAACATTGTACAGAGTTTAAATAATATCAGAATGCAAATACAGATTGGGTGCACTGTTAAGCTGAACTGCAAATTATGGCAACACACACGGGGGTGCATGTTGCTTTGATATCACCATTTGTTTCTATCATGCAGACCACAACAGTCAATCTTTTATTTTGTTTTTCTTTTTTTATACAAAAATACCAGTGCCTGTTATACTAGTTACTGAAAAAAAAAAAAAAAAAAAAAGAGAAACTCAGAATTCCTATCTGCGTGCTGACTTGAAAAGAACAACGTGGAGTTGTGTTGGCACATCCATGGCATATGCACATATGGCGTATATACATGTGAAACACAAACCACAGGCCACGTCAGTCGTGGGGAGCTCACCTCCCTGCAGCTCTCCCAGTCAAGAGGAACAGGGCAGCGGGCCTGACAGCAGAGTTGGGAAGGCAAAGGGCTGGCTGGGAGCAAAGGGGGAGGGTGGCTCTCTATTCTGAGAAGAGTCTGGAATGGCTTAAGAATAGCAGGCACTGAAAAGTGCCCCACCCCCACCACTGTAGTGGGTGATCCCTAGGTATGGTGTGGTAGGCAAGGACTGCAGGAAAGAAAGGAAACCAGGCTTGCTGCCCGCTCTGGTTTTTTTAGCAGTGAGCAGTCACGCAGATTTAATAAGCAATGCTCCCCTCTGAAGTTCCAGGGGAAGAAGAAACTTAAACCTGAAAGAATCCACAAGGTGGTCTCTCCATCGCCTTTCAGGACCGAGAATGGGACCTAGCCCCATCCCCAAGACTGTCAGCCAGAGCTGAAACCAGCCTTTGTTCTGCTCATTTCTGGGCCCTGTCCCCCATCTGATACACTGCACAAACCTCGCTAGGGGGAGGAAGAGTCCCAAATTGGACCCTGGCACAAAAACTCACTAGTGGAAATTTCTGGGGGTGATAGGAAAGAACCCTTGCAGCTCAAGAGGTATTCATGTTTCGGGTACTGCTCTGCCAGGTGTTCAAGAAACCCAAATCTCCCCGAAGTTCCTCACTTCCTCACCACCGGTTACAAATGAGCCTGGGGCCCTCCTCCTTGGGGGTGCTCACGCATTTCCTGCTGGCTGTTCCACCTTGCTAGGTCTTCCACTTAGCTGTAGTCTGCTGCCTGTTTTCTAGGTTTATCAAGAGGTTTTCCCCTTCTCCCCATCAGACCCTTTTCAAACCCAAAGCACCATTTTTGGGGAAAGCTTTATTAACTTATGCCATATTTATTCACTGCCAGTTGGATCACTGAAACTGAGTAGAAAAAAAAAACTTATATAAAAAACATATGCATAGAAACACTTAAACTTACTCAATTCCATATCAACAAAATTTATATTAAAAAAGCCTAGAACCCAACAAATTGTTTTCCCCTAAGTATAAAGATGGCTGTTTGGAGAAAGGAAGTAAATTGCGTCGGTTTTAAAACCAATTACAAATATACTAAGTCACCTGTCATGTCTAACAGCTGGTTATGTGCTCCATCCACAGGGTTACATGACGGCACTTAAGTCTTTTAAACAAAATACATATGGCTGACTCAAAAATATCGGTTTCTGATCTAAAGAAAACTATAGATTTTTGCATAATATTTTTCTATTTTCTCTCCTACTATGGAAACTAGAGTACACACACACACACAAAAACCGTTGACGCTAAACAAGTAGACACACGTAACGTCCTCAGGAGTGACCTGTGAGGCATCATGGGCGTCTACAGGGCGCAGGAATGATAAAAGAGCCTTCAAAGTTTGTTATTGGCTTGGCTTTTAAACTGATCTGAGGTAATAAAAGACTTGACAGAACTAAAGCTTCCGATGTATTTAATAAATATATATATGAACACCTAATACCTTGGCTGAGTGGGTTTCCCCCCGAGGGTATTTAAGACAGAGGGAGAAATTACTGAAGCATGTAAGCTCTATAAAGCCAAAATCCAAATCGGTGGGTTATGCAGTCATGGGATGGACGGGGGTGTTTTCTGTTCACTCTCCCTCGCGCAGCTCAGGTGACAGGTGAGGAAGGACTCCAGAAGGCGGCTGGAGAGGTCCAGGTCACCTTGCACAAATGGAAACTCAGCAATTCCCAAAAGTCTCAAACCCTTTCTTCCTACTCCCAGCATTCTAGAAAGAGGAAGGCAAGGGACACTGACCTAATGGGAAAGGTGACCTGGCAGACAAGAGCGGACCCTCCCGACAGATGAGCCAAAGTCAAGACCAGCAGGGATGAAGATGGACCTCCTGCCACACGGATCCAGCACATGCAGCTGGCTCCAGCTTGTTTCGCTAAGGAACACTTCATTTCCGAGGGCAGCCCCCAGCTCCAGGGGGTGGGGGTGGGGGCGGGGGATGCATTGGGCAGTGTTCAGGGAAAGAAGGCTCAGGGTTCCACTGGGGCACATCCTGGAGAGGAGTGGGGGGGGCACGTGGGAGAAGGGAAGAGAGGAAGGGGAGCTTTTCAGAGTAGGCCTTTTGCTCCTTCATTGTCACTGGAGCCTTCCACTTGGGATACATCTTGTTGGCACAGCCAGAATGTTTGAGAAAGGCTGAACCCTCTTCAGAGACTGTATGGGTCAGGGGACATGGCAAAAATGTTAGACTAAGAAAAATAAAGGGACTGTCAAAGCTTGGATCTCATCACCCAG
This sequence comes from Condylura cristata, assembly GCF_000260355.1. Lineage (NCBI taxonomy): Eukaryota > Metazoa > Chordata > Mammalia > Eulipotyphla > Talpidae > Condylura > Condylura cristata. The sequence goes on along the minus strand of NW_004567119.1, from coordinate 39,539,602 downwards.
GCACAAGGTTTCTGGTTTCTCAGAGGAAGGTGTTCTCAGATCCTGCAGAATGGCTTCTGGGAGCCCTTCCTGAAGCTTCTGAACACTTAGTCCTAACCCTAACAGTCAGGTTCTGCCCTGGAAGAGCCTTGGTGGATGGCTTTGAAAGCAGTAGTGGTCACCCCAAGGAGGACCCCACCAAAGTTGGCTTTGACGGTCTGTCTTGTCTTAGACCTGCCAGATTCTGGTCTTCGACATCCAAGTTCAGTTGGGGGCAGGGCTATTTTCCATTCTTTCTTTCCCTACCACTTTTGTATCAGGAGAATGTTCAGGCTCTCAGCAAAACTGTATACCACATATACACGAGCTTCGTTGTCAAGACTGATCTCCCTGGCACTTAAAAAGCACACACACCTGACAAGATGGCGGTTTTGAAGCAGAAAAGGTAACCTGGCAAGAAGAGGAATACACTCCTAGCAGCTCTTAATTGCTTCCCAAGGACCCTTGCAACAGACAAGGCAGACCTCTCTGCCTTTAGAACGAAATCAAGAGTTCCATTGGCACCAGAAGGGGGGAGTGGTCAAAGTTGACTTAATTGATCCGTGCCCTTTCTAATGTCTTATCAACTTAAATTAAAAAGCAAAGAGTAAAGAGAAGGAAGACAACAGTCACGAGAGACCAAAAGAACCTTGGGGAGGTTTGACTGGAAGGGCAGAAAGAGCTAGCAGGTTTTAAGTAGAGCTTTCCAAAATGGGAAAATTGTTTTAACAACCATCCCTATAGAGGCTGGTTCTGCACACTCCATTCTTACCTCAAGACATTTCGTTTGAGGATATGTGTCTCTGTGAACCCTCAATCAAGCTTATAAATAGCACAGACTCATAGGGTAAAATCCAGAAGTCAGGAGATGTGACCTACATATGAATACTGGGTAAGAATTTGGGTTGGGGTAGAGGCCAAGGGCACTGTTGTCGTTTCTTTAAAAATGACAATGAAAACACCCCAGGAAGTAGATCCTACTCCTCATTACCCCCTGGGGTTCAATGGGGTCCTGCTACGAACCCCAGTTTGAGTTTTTAAAGCCAAATCCTTAGTAGGTCTGCGTGCTTGCCTCTTCGTGGTCACATAGGGGTGAATCACACATACTTGGGAGCCGCTGACATGACAGTGAAAAGTCCCATCATCACCTTAGAGGCTGGACAAAGGAGACAGGGAAAAGCAGGGACGGGGGGTCAGAGAATCAAGTTCAAACTGACGTCTCCAGGCTGTGCACGGGGCTGTCCGAGTGGGAGGCGACAGTCTGCACTGGGCTGTAGTCCACTGCATTGTTGTTTTTGTTGGCCTGTGGGGTGACCTCACCGTCCAACAGGAGCACCCCAGTCCCAGACTTAGCGGCGCTGTCGGGAACTTCCTCATCTTCCTCCAGCAGCGGAGTCCGCGGCACCTCCTCCTCCATGGAGAACTCAGGTTGGGTCATGAAGTTGTGGATGGAGTCTTTGTTCTTGGGTTTGTGACGGGTTTCGTGGAGGGAACTATGGAATACTTTCACCACCTTGATCTACACCGGGGAAAGGACAGGGAGAAGGAGGTGAGCATGGGCTGGTGGACCAAGGAACCGGGTTAAGGAGAGAAACAAAGCCCAAGTGGAAATATGCACAACGAGCAAACACAATACATCTAAGAAGAGGTCGTGGAAGGCCAGAGACATCACGTGGCTCGAATGTCAAGCACGGGGTGGGTGAGTCAAGGCAGACAACTAGGATATCTCAACTGTCGTAAAAAAAAAAATAAATAGAAAACCCAAAGCAAAGTCGGCATTCCCAAACAATCCGCTCGCAAAGAAACAGAAACCAACGAGGTTCCTTAGTTTCCTTCCGATGGAGGGCAATGACGTTGGAGCTAGGTGCAAATTAATAGCCAAACTCAAAAGATTCAGACACGTGGACTTCTGTGTTCAGGCCAAACATGTCGTGAACATGAAATGGAAAAATTACATATTGATGTTTAGTTGTCAGTTTACAACCTTCAAAGAGCCGGGCAAACCACTATGCACAGAGTACACTTCGGGTGATAAGTGACCACGAATCCCGTGCAGCAAGGCAGACAAACCAACCCTCACTGGTGCAGTAGCATGCAACACTTTAAAACTGACATTCTCCAACTTAATTTCCCCCTTCCATCAGAAAACATGCATATGTTTCTGTCCCCGGCCCCCCCAAGAGAGCAGAACTTTACTTTTTCAGTACCTCTCCTGGAGGACAGGTGGGCACAGGTACCTCCTGACGAGAGACCAGCGCTCACAGCTTACGTGCCCATCTGTGTCTTGGACACAGCGACTACTTGGGGTGCGGCTGTCCCCAGTGGGCCCAGATCGCAAAGGAGAATGTGAGCTTGTGTTGAGAAGGGAGGGATGAGATCAGGAAAGAAACCGCCCAGTCCAGCAAGCAGCGCTGCAATCGGGGAGGCTTTTCAGCTGGGGACAGGAGCACCCATGGGCCCTTTTACTGGGGACACCGGTAGAGTCGAAGCCTCGGTGCAATTGCACACGGAAAAGGGAAGGGTCCGGCCACTTCAAGAAGAGGACGAGAACAGTCATTGACTGCTGGGACAGGCCTCTGCCTCTTCCATAGCCAGTGGTCAGTGGTCCTTTGGCCAGTTCTGCCCCCAAACTGCAGGCCTCTGGGGATGCGGCTTAGAGCCTGGGTTGAGGTAGGGGAAATGCTGGATCCAGGGGATGGGGAGGTGGCGGGGAGGGGTAAATGATTGTAGAACAGTGTTGGTTGTTGGGAGGTGGGTCTTACCCAAAAGTTAGCCCCTCAAAAAGAAATGCGAGTGATGCAGGAGAAATTGTTGCAGTGGGAAGGAAGAGGGAGGAGTGATGGAAGGTGGGGTAGGCCACCTTTCTTTCTGTTGTCATTGAAGCAAAGAAGATGTTCCTGGAGAAGAGTCGAGAATGTGGAGTAGTAGGGCACACTACGAGTCTGGCCAGTAAACTGGTCAGCTGGCCTCTTTCAGAGTTTCCAGCACCGCACAGAGCTTGTGCAAATCACGGGCAGAGAAGGACCACTGAAGTTGCGTGCAGCGGACTCAGGCATTCCTCCTGTTCCCTTGCTCCCCCAGAGCCTGGCTGACCCACCTGGGAATGAGTGTGGGTGCTCAAAATCTGGCAGGCAAAGGACTCTTTGCCACCCCACAGAATCAGCTCAACAGCTCAGGCAAGAGTCGTCGAAGCGCCTGGGCCTACCTTCGCCGAGCTGAGCAGAGTAAGTGCGAGGTCCCCACCTCCTCAGCTCCCCGCTGACCGTCTAGGAGGGTGAACTTTACCCGCCATGCTCTCTGTGCTCCAGACCTTGGTGCGGTCAGCTGGAGCAGAGGTCCCATCTGGCCTTCAGGAAGTCTCAAGTTTTAGCTATCTCTGTCAAATCTTAGAGCAAGGCAACTTGGACTGAGTAAGCCTGAACTCCAGGCCTTCTCTCTTGGCTCTGGTCAAGATTTGGGTGCAAGGCCAGATACCTCCCTGAAGGAGATAACACAGCCCTACTTTTCACCTGTATTTAACTCAAATTTCTAACAAGCACTACAGAACAGCTATCTTTATGTGAACGTTGTCATATTTTAAAGGAATTGGATACTTTAATGAAATAACCCTCTGTGAAATCCAGTGTAGGAAGCAGGTTTTAAAAAAAGGGGGCTTGCCTGAGGGTCTGAAGCCATTTGCTAGCTTTTCCTCTCATCTGTCAGGGTGGCCAAGTAACACTGTTCCCGGCAACAAGGAGGGAGAGAAAGTAAATTGGGGAGAGGTAGACAGAAGATAGGTGGGGGTTTCTCCTTTGGGGGAGCAAGCAACAGAGAGGGAAGGCCTCTGGGATCTAAAGGGAAACCTGTCACCTGCAAGGGACATTCAAGTGAACATGACTGAGAGAGATGGGGGTGGAGGGGGGTGGGAGCTCCTGGTGACCTGGTGGGTAGGAGAGGGGTGACGAGGCAGAGGGCACAGGCTGGAGCCAGAATGTTCCTCAGCTCCAACACTGCCCTCAGAGAACTTAATATAAGCTGGTGAAGAGTCACTGAGATACACCACCAATACACTCCAGTGGCGGCACCTTCTCTGGCTGGTGCCAGGGCCTGAACCACGTGCAGGGAGCAAGATGGAGCTGATTAAGCAGGTGCTGTGAAAGCTTCAGGCCCTTCCTGCTCTCAGCCCCGCTCTGGAGCTCAGAGGACAGAGAGGTGAAGACACCTCGTCCTTCAGCTGGTAGCTTGTAGTTTACTGCTCCCTTTTCAGAAACCAGAGGAAGAGGAGGGATTCGGGCCTTTCCACAAGGAAAATCTTAAGAGATTTAGTGACCGAACGCTCTGAAATGGAAAGGGGTTTTAGATGCATGAATCTAACTTGGAAGAACTCGGCACACGGAGGCACGGCTGGACAAGGGGCGCTATCTACCCGCAGCTCTAGGGAGCCGGGGCTCAGTCCTCTGCTGACTTTCCTTCCACCTTCAGTCAGTGGGACCCTGACTCTAGCCTTTCCTGACAGAGAGGCACGATATAAAGGGCAGAAGCTACCTAGGAGGAGGAAATAGAGAACTATGCAAGGACTAGAGTAAGAAGTGCTTGGATATTCTCACAGTAAGGCTTCTCTGGTTCTTTCTCACCTGCCTTTGGGCCTATGGAAATCTGTATCTACGCAAACCCCAACCCACTTACAGCTGGTTAAAAGTGACAACAGTCTGTTTGGTCACCCGGCCCGGCTCACGGTCACATGACCCACAGACAAGGCATCTTCTCTTTTCCCACCCTCATGTTCCAGGGTTTGAGCTACCAGGGTGGGTACATTGGGGGGAGGATGGAACACTTGGATATTTAAAGCTCTCAATATACCCCCACAGAGAGAATGTTCTTCCCCTGTTACAAGACAGGGAGAGGGGCACCCCAGGGCCCCTAAACCTCCACATAGGTTCTGCCATTCGTGCTCAGCTCCACCCTCCTTTGGGTTGGGAAGGGAACCAGGGACCTCCCCTTTTCCTGGGGACCACCCTGTTAGATACCCACCGCTGATTCCTTAATAGCGGTATCAGTAAAGAGTTTCCTTTCTGCTCTGTACTGGGGAAGATAAAAGAAGCAGGATGAAGCAAGAAGCTAAGAATCTACCCAAGGAAACATGAGATCTCAGGCTGTGTTGACAGCAGTCCCAGGCTGGCTAAGAAAGGGGCCCTAAAACTTCACCACAGAGAGATAGATAGGCTGGCTACTGGTGAGGCAGCCAGAGTAGAGGAAAGAGAAGCAAAAAAGAGAAAAGACTTGTTCTTCAGAAATGCCTAAAAAAATGTTTAGCAAGAAAAAAATGTTATTATGATCTTTTCGTATATTTCTCTGACCATGTGGGATGAATTGATTCTAAAACCAGAGTTGGATTAAAGTCCCTGCAAAGCAAAAAAAAAAGTGGGGGGGAGTGTCTAGACCTGTGTATTTCAATTGACCTCTTTCTTCCACTCAGATACGTAGCAGGCCACAGCGCTGGGTGACTATGGCACGCTGTAGTGACCAGTGGCCAGCTCAACGGCAGCTCTAATGATAAAATCTCGGTGGAACAGCATCTCCCCTATCTTTTTTGGGTAGATCTGAGGCCCCCCAATGGAAGAGTGTGTGAGTGTCTCCATCCGGCCTAGCCTCACATCTAACCTTCAGAGACAGACTTTGACTCCAAGGAGGAGGAGAGGAGAGAAACAAAAACAACATGTCCAAACAAATTAAGAAACAAAAAACCACAAAGTAATGGGAAAAAACTCAAGGGAGAAACAAGCAATGCAGAAACAGTCTGAAAACACCATCATTGTCTTTTCAACCAGGCATGGATGCACCGTTTTGCCACACTTAAAGAGATTCCAAGGGCTCATGCCTGCTTGGGAGTGGAACTTCCGCCCCACTTTTCTCCCGGTGAGTCAAGAGATCAAAGGGAAACGCAAAGAAAAAGATAACCACGCTGGTTAAGTGACTGCTGCATGCTCCGGTGGCCACTTTAGCGAATCATGCATCGTAATAGACTGTCACTCACTGCCCCGAGTAGGAGATGAAACAGCAGCAACAGAGGTGGTGGGGGGAGATTTGCCTGGTGCCACTGTGACACAGGACGAGATAGGAACATGTTTTACGTCAAGGTGTTGACCCATGGTCTGCCGCTTTAGGACTCCCTTAAAATTGGCTCCCGTCTGGAATGTGTTAATTACGTCGATCTGCAAAGAATCAGAGAGTGAGACAGCTTTGCTCCACAGAGAGCAGGAGAGAGAGGAAGGGGGAGAGACCCTCCTTTATACACGAAAGGGGGGGGGGCGGTAGAGGGGGAAGGAACGCCACTGTGGAGTCTGGAGACCCAGTTGATTCCAGTCTTCTCTTCCCTTTTAGCCTAGGAAGGACATTTCAGGTTTGCCAGAGGCCTTTCCTACCCCCAAGTCTAACATGTAAAGGGACTCCTAACAGTGAGACTCAACCCACTGTTTTGATCTGTGCTCTAAGGCAGGTAATGTAATACAAAGTGTAAAGGGGTGGATTTTGAGGCTCAGGCTCTAAATTTTTGCAACTTTTCTGGGAAAATATCTCACGAGTTCAAAAGGAAAATAGGTGTCCAGAGTCCGCATGGTGGCGGCCATGCTTCCTGGACCCCAACAGAGTCCAGTCGCCAGTATCCTACCCCTGGAGACAGGCAATTAATAGGCCACTGGTTTTCCAACAACGGTCTTGTTTGGGGTTTCAGTCCAGTCCCCCACCTTTACATTACACCTGACACTTCAGTAACAAGGAACGACAAAAGGGATTCCTATATCCTTCAGAATTTGGTAGAACTGCCTTAAAAATGCCCACATGCCTCACCCCAAGGACCCTCTGGAATGCAGGAGAGGTGCATTTATCTGACTTCCTTTCCCCAAGAAAGGCTGGGAAAGCAGGCCCCGGCACTCTGATTTATAAAGCTTCCTGAGAAATCACGGAGTATTTCAGGTTAGTTTCTGGATTCCAGTTGAAGTTAGAGCTGAACCAGTTTCCCAAGCCAGCGGACTAGCAGCCTGTTTCTGTAAGAGGAGAGGATTCGGCTACCTGGAAGGAGGGGCACAGAGGACTGTGCTTCTTAGGGTCCCAGGTTCCACGATAGAACTGGACCCCAAGTTTACTTTGCCAGGGTCCTGGCCCTGTGTTTCCCAGCGTCTGCTTTCCAGGGCCTTTAGAGGGGCTGGGACAGAGCAAGAGCTTAGCCACCACCTCCCCACCTTGGGGTCGCAAAGAGAATAACAAGGATCAGCAGTTGGGAGGGGGGGTGCAGTTTGTCAGCGCTCCGCTGAGGTTGAAGGGTGATGGCAGCCAGGCGACAGAGCCAGGTACCGAGGGCACCAGTTACCACAGCCGGCCTATTGGCCTGGAAGCCGGGCGCTCATGAAGGGCACAGGTTGGTCATGGTGGCATCGCTAAGAGGTTGCCTTGGCTGCAGGAGATGGGCTCCAGCTTAAATGCCTGAGTTCCAAACGGGAAGCTAGTCAGGCTGAAGCTACACAAGGCTGTGAAACGAAATGGAGCAGACAGCGAGGGGACGGACATTGGCGCTGGGGAGAAAGAAGAGCCATGAATCGCAGCTCCCCCAGAGGGAGACTGGCAAGGAGCCAGGAGTCACTGGAGAATTCTGGCTGGGAAAAAAAACAACAACACAAAAAACCCAGAGAGTAAAAGAGAAGGTACAGGTTACATGTTCCTGGAGGGAGGAAAAGCAGAGAGGTTATTTCGCAAAATGCAAACTTAACGGGAAGCGCTGGGGTCTTAGAGACAGGAGCGCAATGCCCGGGCTCTCTGGGCATGAGAGGTTCTTGCCAGTGATGGACTCAGCAGCTGGGTGGAGGGTGGAGAGGGAGTGAGAATGCTGCTGTGGGCATTTCTAAGAGGAGGAACTTAGAAGGAGGAGCCCAGTCGACCTACCCTCCCACTCTTCCATCTGCTGTTTGTCCCTGGACACAAGTTCCTAGCAAGTGCTTGGAATATTCACTTCCCCTCTCTCCCTGGTGCGCTAAGGAGGTAAGGTTGACTAGGGAACTCTCTAAACTGTCTGCCAGGTTGGAAAGTGAAACTTATTTCTGGGCTCTCCGGCCAATCAGCAGAGAGAAAGAGGCTGCTCTGTGGAAAGCACCCTTGAGTTCTCTGGAGACAGGGAATCTCAGGACCAACATGGTTAGAGGCATCCAGGAAAGTGACAGGATTATCCCTGCCCGGGCTCCCCAATCACCCAGGAGAAGGCAGTTACAGTTGCTGTGGAAATGGGGGGAAAGAGTTACAGGAGACTTCAGAACACAGAAGCAGTTTTTTTCTCCTTTAGAAATTGTAAGAAGGGGAAGGTTTGAAGAAATTATAGCTTCTTGCTTTCTGGGAAGCAAATCTGAATCCTGCAAAAGAGACTCTAGTATTGAGAAACTGTGGTCACTGACACACACTTGGCCATCAGCTAGCCGGCCGGGACCCTCCATTTGAGTGAGTGCACAAGGTGAGTGGTGGTGTCTTTAACATAGATCCCTCCAGATAACATCTACAGACCTCCAACGGCAGACACGGTCTGACACACCCACCTGGGGTAGGCTTAGTGCTGCAAGAACCTAAATGCAGGAAGCTTGCCCGCCCCACAGAAATGGCAGAGTGGGCCTTAGCACCCTGAGAAGGTGGGTTCTGCTGACACCGTCCCTCTTCCAGGCCCCGGGGCGGCTCTGCTTTCAGAAGGACCCACAAAGCTATGTCTCCATCGGTCTGCCCTGGAGCCGGGGGCCCAGGGCTGCCCTGAGTAATGGGCCTCTGAGGGGAGAGCCCTCCCAGGGTGAGGCGCGGCCACTCTCAGTACCTGAGTCTGGATGCGGTTCAGGCCGCGGAACCAGAGGATCTGGCCCTTGCGCAGCTCCATCTCTGCCAGGTCGATCTCATCCAGCCCCTCAGCGTCCTTGGTGATCTCCTCCTTGGTGGTACCATGCCCGGCTTCCTTCAGGAACTTCAAGGATTTGGTAGGTATCGTGCAGATTACCTGAGAACAGGGGCAGCAAGAGGAGAGACCAGAATCAGGGTGAGAACCACAGTCACCTCACTGACCTGGCTCAGGCCCATGGCGGGCTTGGCCTAATCAGCCGACAGGCCTAGTCCGCGCTCCTATCCTACCGGGAGAACAGTGGAGGGAGCCCCAGCCATTCGGGCGGGCATTTACCCAGGGTCACCAGCTGTCAGGCCCTCAGGAAGATCTTCTGCCTTTATGGACACACCAAGGGGAACTTATACATTAAACCTCGTAACCAACCAGCTGCCTGTCTCAGTCCTTCCTTTCCAGCTGTCAAGCATTTTTCTATTTAAATTGCATTTATTTATGCATACAAGAACTGGGGCACAGGTCAGAGGTGCAGGGGGTGAGAGGATTCACCAGAGACTGAATGGGGAGCAGAACAGACAGATCCATTGAAATCCACTGCTGAGGGGAGCACTGGGTGGGCCAGGAGAGGTCTGCCGGGCCATGTGGGTCACCTCCCTGGCTGGGGAATCAAACTCAGGGCTGCAGTGGCTGCGGACGGCTTCATAGTGCTGCGCTTTAACCCGCTGTGCCACCAGGGAGGACCCTGTCAAGCACTTTTCAAGGGAACAGAGCTGCAGTGCTCGGCGCCTCGGAGGACGGGCCACGTGAAAGGCATTCCTGTGTTGTGAGTCCTCAGCACCCAGGACTAGGTGCACTTGGCACCTGCCACTCAGCTCTCCTTTACAAACAAGCGGCGTGCAGGGCTTAGGTGGGGCAGCAAGCACCGCAGCAGCGCCCCAAGGAGCCACGTGTTCTGAGACAGGAAGGTCGTCAGCGTCCTGCTTCCACCTGGGAGGAGCTGCCATGGGACGAGCTGCCTGTGGCACCGAGGCCATGTGGTCGTGCCGTTAACTCCCATGGGGAGTTTCAACAGGTGAAACAAGCGTTGCCCCGGTGTACAACTGCTCTCTGGGGCTGCTGGTGGATGAGCTTCAGCAAACGGAACTGGGGGGAGGGACTCGCGTTAGCAACAGGGCGAGAGCTGGGATGCAAACCCGCAGTCAGGCCCAGCGTCCATGCTGTGAGCCGCTCGCTGTGCAGCTGCTCCCAGACCTCGTGAGTCTGGAGTCACCTTAAGTGACACAGGTGAGCTCACGGTCAGAAGCAGAAGGGGCGGGGAAGCCCCCAGTTCTGTCGGTACAGCACTCACAGCAGGACTCCAGTTTCAATAGAGTGAAGACGAATGACCTCTATGATTTTTACGTGTTTTAAAGCAAAATTCCATTGAACATCACTCCCTCTCAGAGAAGCAAAGAGGTGTGCCCTCTGGAGGTAAGGCTGGATGTGGGGAGCACCGATCCTTCCACCCTGGGGCCCCTGAAGATGGCAAGAACTTGAGGGTCATGGTGGGGAGGGCAGGAGGGGGGGGGAATGCGGGGGAAGAGCTGGGAGTGTGGCATCCCCAGAGAGGGGCACCCCAGTGCTGGGGGACAGTGGCGCTCACCTGGCCCCACAACAGCTCGCCGATACCGATGAGGAGACACCAAAGCCACTGGGACAGGGTGAGCTTCGTGCAGCTGAAGGGTTTCCCTCCGAGTTCCACGATGATGATCTAGAGCAGAGAAGGAGGCAGGCTGCATCAGGGAGACGGAGCAGGCAGTGGCCCTCCAGCCCAGGCCACCGCATCCACGGCCCGACCCGGGACCCCTGTGGCGCACGTCCTGATCTACCGGCTGGGAAGGGGAAAGGTGACATCCAGGAGCCAGAGGGGGCACACATGCCCTGTGTCACGCAGCACAATGGGGAGACGGACTTACTCTGAGTTACCAAGGGAAGGACGCGGGCACTGGGGGTGGGGGGTGGGCTGGAGGTGCCTTATGGGTGAAGCCAAGTGGGTAGTGAACAGAAGGCATCATGATGAAGAGGAACTGGGGGCGGGGCAAGTAGCGGGGGTACCCTGGGGAGCTCTCATACATGATCTGTCGTATCCACAGATGTTTTATCCTGGCCTTGACGAGGGTGAGAAGGGCGAGGCCTGAGCCTTGATGACCAGGGCAGTGGTGTCCTTGACACGCCCTGGGGGAGCCCAGCCAGGCCTGCTCTGTCAGCTATGAGGACACCCTTGCCCCCGCGGCTCTTTGTGAATTGTGCAGCATTTTCTATGACAACCCCTTTAGAAACAAGGAGCAGGCACAGGGAGACAGTCCATCTGGCATGCCGGGGGGGTAGGAATGTCCCTCCCCTTGGCTTCTGTGAAATTTGTTTGAGAAAGGTAACGAAAGGATCCTGAGTCATTCACTACCAAGGTGCTGCCTTGTGCTGAGGCCCAATTCTAGAGCAACATGCAAATGGAAACAAACTGGGAACCCCAAGAGTTCAACCCACAGCTGGGTTCCTACTTCCTCCTTTTCCTGCTACTCTGGCTTTATCATTCCAGAGGCGCCCCCCGCCCCCCGCCCCCCCAGCCCCATGACTCCAGCTAGGATCTCACACCTGGCTGACGAATGTGCCAAAGACCACGGCGCAGAAGATGATGTTGCGGAAGATGCCGGAGAAGACATTCCTCTCCCCGTGGATCTTGCGGGAGTTGATTTCATTGAAGAGCTGCATCAGCACGAAGGTGTTGAAGATGATGGTGTAGTGCTGGCTGGGCGGTGAGTGCAGGGGTGCGTTCCTCCCGCTGTCAATGTCAAAGAACTTCTCGCCTAGTGGGGAGGAGGGAAGCGAGGTGGGGGGCGGGGCTAAGTACTGTCTCATGGCTCAGAATGAGTGAGAACACCTGGCCATACATGCTGGGGCTGGTGTTGTTTCTAGCTGGTTGAGTTGCACCAGCGAGCAAGTCCTTTAACTGTCAGCCTTGCTCTCCATGGACCTGAGCTCCCGTTTTGTTTTTTTTTTAAAGATTTATTTATTTTGCATACAGAGCTGGGGCACAGGCCAGAGGTGTAGGAGTGGTAAGATTCACTAGAGACAGAGTGGGGAGCAGAACAGGCAGAACAGATGAAACACTCTGCTGAGGGGAGCAGCAGGCGGGTCAGGAGAGGTCTGCCATGCCATGTGGGTCACCTCCCTGGCGGGGGAATCGAACTCATGCTGTAGAGGCTGCTGTGAGCTTCATGGTGCTGTGCTTTAACCAGTTGTGCCACTGAGGGGTAGAGGGGGCCCCAGCTCCCGTTTTATAATTCAGAAGGCAACAGCAGAATAAAGACCCCCTTATAAATTCTCGAGAGAGTAACAGAGGACGCACTCCCTGAGCTGACTGCTACCATCATCCCTCAGGCCGTCCTCTGCCCCGCCCCATATAGGCCCCGCCCACCTAGGCCCCGCCCCCACCCAGCTCACCAGCAAAGACAAGGGAAAAGATGACAGTGAGCTGGTAGACGGCGTGGCCCAGGATGTTCTTCATCATGGTGCGTGAGATCAGGGGCTTGTTTCGGCCATAAGGGCGGCGCTTCAACAGAGAATCCGTGGGAGGCTCCGTGGCCAGGGCCAGTGAGGCGAATGTGTCCATGATTAGGTTAACCCACAGCATCTGCACGGCTTTCAGTGGGGAGTCCTGGGAGAAAGAAGAGCCAGTCCTTTAGCTGTCCCCGGCCACTGCCCCTCAGCAACCCCATCAAGCTCACCCCTGCCCTGGAATGGCTTAACTATTGCCAGACATCAAGGCTCGGGATCTGGCCACTTAAACGCATTTGAGCCCTGGATTCCTCACCTGTAATATGGGAGAGAATACCTACTTTGCGAGGTTGTTTTTGAATACAGATAATTCATCTATGTGTGTATCAGTGGCTGACACACAGGCTGAGTTAATGGTAATGAAGTTGCCATCACCCTAGGGGTGACAGGAGCTGTGTCCACGAGCAGATAGAGACTTCGGACCTACGTAGCTGACTTCTGCCCTGATGCCACTGGGAACACCGTTCTTACTTCACCTTCAGCCTCCTGCACCCCACACCCCATGTTCCCTGGCCCCTGTCTTGTCCCTCCCATCTCGGCCTTCACCTGAGTGATGCAGGCCCCAGTGAAGGCCACGATCACCGCCACCACGTTGACAGTGAGCTGGAACTGGAGGAACTTGGAGATGCTGTCGTAGACATTTCGTCCCCACATCACGGCCTTCACAATGCTGGTGAAGTTGTCATCAGTCAGGATGATGTCTGAGGCCTCCTTGGCCACGTCTGTGCCTGCAATGCCCTGCGGTGAGGATGGGAGGGAAGACAATGAGGAACGGGAGGGAGCAGCGTCCATCTGAGCTCTGAGCCTGGACTCCATGCCCTGCCCCCAGAAGCTCCAGAAGTCAGAACACTAGAGTGGGCCCAATGGTCCATCCAGCTAACACCCAGGCCGAGCCACTGTGCCAGGAGTTCCCTTCTGTCCCTAAGAAAGTGAAGGCAAACGGTGCCACAGGCAGTCCCCCTTTCTGGGACTGCCTCTGCCTGGAGTTCACCCCACATGGAAATGACAGTTGTCTCTGAGAGCGCTCCCTCCTCTGACTCCTTAGACATGCCTTTCTTTTTCTACCTCCAAATTGCTGCCTTTGTTTTCCCCTACCAGTATCTCATCTTCCCCTGCCTCCCTGGCACCTTTAAGTCACCCCACATTTTTCCGAGGAGTAGCCTGGCAGTGCAGGTCAGAGGCCTGTCTTGTGCCCAGTCCAGTCACGGGGAAACACTAAGGGTCACCTGTAGACACAACCAGCTCCGAGCCTGGCAGGCAAAGCGCTCACCACATGGACGCCAGTCATCTCCCAGCCAGCCCCTAAGCATCTTTCTGCTCAAAGGCTGTTGTTTTAGTCACAACTCCCCAAATCCCTCGTTTACATGTAGAGCTTACACTTCTGCTTTCACCCCTCTTCAAGTCTGCAACCTCCCCTTTCCCCAACACACACCAATCCCCCTATCGACTAATCTCTGCTTCTTTTGTCTCACATCTTGCAATTCCTGCACCCACCCCCAACCCCCACTTTCAAAACTGCTTCTTGAACATGGCTGGACCAGAAGATTATTTGTTCCTTTATCTGGTGGTAGCATCATCCTATT
>NW_004567119.1:39506823-39524621 GCF_000260355.1 Condylura cristata | reverse complement strand
AAAAAAAAAAAAAAGCAATCTCTAAGATGAAAAGCAGGAGATATAAATGAGCTGATACAGCCAGTTGGAAGCAGAAAGACATAAAGGATAAACGTTTCAAATGACTTTTTTTAAAAAGTAATGTTATGGTCTATTACTAGCAGGATGTACTTACAGGATAAGAAGAAATGTAAGAAAAATCTTTGCTTTTAGAATAATTGTTCTTATGATTGCTGCTTAGAAGCTATCACATATACTTTAGGATAAACCATGAAATCATTACGTTAATACTATTTGGGTCGAAACATTTCAGCTTCAGAGACAAACACAAAATCAGGGAAGTTAAATAAAATTAGAAAATTAGAAATGAGGAAGTTGGAGTTCCATAATGCAAAATTTGAATTGGAAATACCAATGAATTCACAAAGCACTTTAAAATAAGCAAGTGCAAAAGCAAGAGCTACAAAAGACATATTTTTTAGCTTTGTCTACTGAAAAGCTTTAGAAACAAGGATTTTCTCAGGAGTATTTAGACTGTGGCATTCAGACTGTGATTGCTAAATACCATTCTTCACTACGAGGTAGCAGGACGCCTTTGAGAAATGGATGATTCCAGACCTAGGATAAGAAATCTGCTCAATGACTCTGGAATATCTTAACATGTAAGAAACTGGGCCCTCCCTGGTGGCACAACGGGTTATAGGACAACACTGTGAAGCTGGCCGTAGCCACTTCAGAAGAGGTTCCATCCCTGGCCAGGGAGCTGACCCATGTGGTGCAGGAGACCCCTCCAGTCTTGCCCGCTGTTCCCCTCAGCAGTGTATTTCAGTCAGTCTGCCTGCTCTGCTCCCCACTCCGTCTCTGGTAAATCTTCTCACTGCCCCTGTATCTCTGGTCTGTACCCCAGTTCTGTATGCATAAATAAGTAACTCTTAAAAAAAAATCCACCCTGGTGCTAGTCAAAATAAACAATTCAGTGGTCACCTTTGGAGGATCTTAGGAAGTCAACTCATTGTTTTGAAAAGTAGAAAATAAGGGATGAAAAACAAGCACTGGGTCCTCCTTTCCCGTGGGAATGGAATTTGTGGGTAACCAAATTGTTGACGGGGGTAGTTTCTTTTTATAGAAGAGTTCTAATGTAATAAATAAGGGAAGTCAGGACATCATCATTCTGTAGTCCCTAACGAAAGAAGGGATCTGGAATCTGTCCGCTTTTAGAACTTCCAGTTTATAGGCAACACAGGGATAAAAGAGCACATTTAGGACACCCCGGGCTACAATCCTGAGTCCACGATGTGGGGTCAAAGATGAAGACGAATAACCTGCTCCTTTCAGAACTGAGTGGCTGGGGGAAAAGGTAGAAGAGATTCATGCACAAGAGTTCACTAGAAAGGTAGAGCCTCGGCTGGCATCTGGGAACTTGGCTCTCCGGTGTTTCCAGTCAGCGACTAAGTGATAGTGAAGAGTTCACAGTGGTTAGTCGGTTAGTTGACTGGTCGTCATTTCTACTGAGCCTTGTCTGGGACTTGGGATCAAAGTACGTGCCAAAACAATGAGTTGACTTCCTAAGATCCTCCAAAAGTGACCATTGAATTGTTTATTTTGACTAGCACCAGGATGGATTTTTTTTTTTAAGAGTTACTTATTTATGCATACAGAACTGGGGTACAGATCATAGTGAAGGTGCCTGCATTACCAACCTCGATAAAAACCTTGGGTGCCAAGTCTCTGATGAGTTTCCTGGGCAGAAACATCACACACCTGTTGCAGTTTCACTGGGGGAGGGGGTGAGGGGAGGGGGACAGTGAGCTTGGTGTGACTCCCCACGGGCAGGAGAGAACACAGAGCAGCCCGCCTGTGGATTCTTCTAGACTCTTCCCGCGCTTTCCTAACTGTATCACTGCAGTGGATCTGGGCATGGCACAACTCTACACTGAGCCCCAACAGTGCTTCTAATGAGTCCACAAACGTAAGGGTGGTCTGGGGTGCTCTTGCAGGGAACCCCGAGGAGGAGTTGTCAAACTTTAGGATGTGTCAGAATCATGGAGTAGACTCAGTGAAAGAGTTCTCTGGGTCTCAACTCCGGGCTTTCTGATTTCAGTAGATCAGGGGTGCTCCCTCCCTGCCACCCCCGAATTTGTATTTCTCTAGGAACTGCTGTTACAGCTGGAAAGAAGAGCATGCTTTAAGGACTATGGCTATATTTAAGAGACCCAAGAGATACAGCAAACAACTGCAATATGGCACTTACTTGGACCTTGATTTAGATGAATAAACTATAAAACAATATAAGGGAATGTTCACATTGACAAAATATTTGATGGTAGTAAGGAATCAAATTTGTTATGATAAAGATATTATCATTGGTATATGGTTCTTTTAGGTATATTTTGATGCCATGTTTTAGAGCCACGAGATGTATCAAAGTGGATGAATGACACCCAGGTCTTGGATTTGCTTGAGAAAAACTAGAGAGCTCAGTCGGAGCTTGGGGGTGTGGGGCGAAGTGTTCAGTGAAAGAAGATGGCCGAGGGCTGATAACTACTGATTCTGGGTGACAAGTCCATGGGGGTTCATTCTATTCATTCCTTGCTTTTGTATAGTCTTAAAATTCCCTGGAGTAATTTGTTGTTGATAAAGACAGTGCCCTCGTGACAGATGACTTCTTGATTCTTTCCACTGCATAAAAATCACCAACAGTTTGGTATGTATGGAAGACTTACAACCATCAGCTATTGAGTATGGGGATGGACTTCGCAATCTGGGGGCTTCTAAATGTTCCTGATTAACAGAATCAACAAATGTGCCGTTAAGCAAACACCCCCATTCCTGGGCCCACCCCAGATACTACTGAACTAAGATGTCCAGTGATGCGGCCTGGAAATATGTGACTAAAATGAACTTTCTGGGGGGATCCTTCTGCTCCTCACATCACAAGGGGGAGCAGGACCTTGAGGAGGGGGCCAGAATACAAGTTCCACACCCGCCAAGTTTTCTTCACTAGTGCCTGGGCTGACAAAAGCTCAAGGGTAAGTTCAAGGGGGTCTTGCTGTGGTGCTGGGCAGTGGCAGTCATGGTTTCCCTGCCCGTGTTGTCTAGTGTTAGTTCTTTTCTAAAACATTCATTTTATTTATTTATGCATCAAGAATCAAGGTGTAGGCCAGCGGTACGGGGTGGCGGGGGTGGGGTGGTGGTGGTGAGAAGATTCCCCAGAGACAGAGTGGGGAGCAGAACAGGCCGGTCAGGAGAGGTCTGCTGTGCCAATTGGGTCCGCTCCCTGGCTGGGGATTGAACTCATGCTGCAGTGGCTGCAGAGAGCATCATAGCGCTGACACCCACCCCCTTGCGCCACCAGGGAGGCCCTAGTGTTCGTTCTTCATGGGTCCCAGTTACACATATTATTATCCTACCAGCTAGGTAGGGAAGGTGGAGCTCGAGGAGAGCACAGATGGGCGAGACAGAGGAGCCAAGCCCTGGCCTGGCTTCCCGGCAGAGCTGTGCCTACTTACCATGGCAAAGCCAACGTCTGCTTTCTTCAGCGCCGGCCCATCATTTGTTCCGTCACCAGTGACAGCCACCACCTGCCGCTGTTCCCCAATGGTGCTGTCAATGATCCCTGCGAGGGACAAACACTGCCGTGAGCCCACGTGGTGTCCATGGAGGCCCCTGGGCCCCTTGTTCCCATCGCAGGTGCCTTTGACGCTTCCTCCCTGGCCCGCCACCACCTCCTTTTCCACTTTCTTTTTCCTTCTTTTCCCTCTGCGGGAGATTGATTCCATAGCATCTCCATGGGTGCATAACAGGGCCCTGTGGATTAGGAAGGTCTGTCCTCTGATAGCCTGCTGTCTTCTACATAGCTACTATGTGGTGGACAAAACACCTGATGATTTTAAGTCAGTGACTTGGGGGTCAACTGCACCCCTTTCCTCCATCAGCTGGGCAATCTGGGTTTCTTTCTTACTGTCTCAGCTTCCTCATTTGCAAAATGGAAATAGATTAATCAGCTCTGCCTACTTCACTGTATTGCTGGCAAACAACATGGGGTCCTATTCTGGAACCCACAATTTACCATATGCCGAGCTTACCGGGGTGCAGCTGGGTGTTCTCCCCCAGAGCCGGCAGCTCTCCTGGGACCTTCCTACGCAGGTCAGGAGTGTTGCCTTGATTTTGGATTCTTATCTGTGCTCACTCTGGCCTGCCTCCACCTATCCCACTGCCCTGGCCAGGGGTCGGCCTCACCTTTCACTAGTGTGTGCTTGTCCGTGGGCGAGGATCTTGCCAGGACTCGAAGTTTCGGCCAGACCTTGTCAAGCTTTTCTTGCTCTACCTGCCAATATCAGATGGTATATGGGTCAGTCAAGCTAACAACAACCATCCAGGCAAATCTTTCTTCCCTCCACACTGAGCTTCTGAGGGTTCTGGCACGCCAGGGCCAGGGTGGGTGTTATCTTGGCCTCTAGTGGAGATGTGGCAGCTTGGTCTCCGGGCTAGATTCTTCAATGGTGCCCACTGCGTCTTACTTTCCCTCCCAATTCCCCCCCCCCCCATCTTCTAGACCCTTGATGGGGGGAGGGCCAGGGCCAGCTGTTGTGCAACGGCGACAGTGGTGCTTCTGAGGGCTCAGGTGTGGTCTCTACACAGACGAGGGGCACCCCCAGATCGCATGCTCTCACATGCTGTGCCACGCAAGTCATGTGCGGTGATGTGGAGAGGCGCGGGGGAGGGAAAGCGAAACAAAATTATCCTGTGACTGAAAACAAGGGACAGAAGTGAAAAGTGAGAGTCACTGTCTCAAAAACTTGTGAATGAAGATAACGAGAAGGGAGAAACCCCCGATTTTATCCTCTGAGCAGCTCTGGTAGAAGGAGCATTTCACTATGGATGGATGTTAGTTTCAAAGCCACCCACAAAAATTCCTGCTCCCTCCCTCCCCCCCAACGCCTTGCAGTAGAGCCAGCCCCTCCCTTCCAGACAAGGCCCTGGGTTCCTCGCCCAGACCCACCTCGCCCTTCTCATTGCGGATGAGTCGGTTGAATTCTTTGCCCTCCAAGCACAGGAAGTCCTCCCCTGGGGTCAGGATGCCACACTTGGTGGCGATGGCCCGGGCGGTGTTGATATTGTCTCCTGTCACCATCCTGACAGTGATGCCAGCTCGCTTGCATTTGGCAATAGCGTCTGGCACCTGTGGAGAGTGAGGAGGAGGAAAGGGCGAGATGAGTGGCGAGGCCTGGTGAGCCACTCCTGGTCAGCAGGGCCATCACTGTGGGCAGGGAGAGGCCACCGAGAAGCAGAGCCATGGGCGTGCTACCTCACTCCGCCCTGCCCATAACCCCCTGTCTGAGTGTCCTCACTGGACCAGGAATGGAAGGGGAGCCTGTTTCAGTCTTCATGAAGCTCAGTCTTCATGAGAAGCCAGGCTCCCTTCTGAGACCTGGCCACCCCCTTTATTTCTGGCAGAAGTTTCTAGCATCTCCACTGCCCTGACCTGTGCTCCAGACACATCAATTCTGTCTCCCAGAGGCATGAACCCCTCTCGTGCCTCTGGGCCCTGACAACTGGCCTCGACCTGGACTTCTTAGAAGCAGAGACTTTTGTAATGGCCCGGTGTTGAGAGCTCTCGAGGGGCACACTGGATGGGTGGGTGGAAACACACAGCCGGTGTCCCAGCTAGTTCTTAAGTAGCCAGTAATAAGCCCAACACAGGTCTGGTCTCATCCCTCAATAGCATTAACCGGAGCCACCTTCTATCAGTTTGCAAAGCAGGAGGCAGAGAACCACCTGTCCCTCTAAGTGAGAAGCAGTTAGGTGACTTGCCTGGGGTCACAACAAGAAGCAGCAGTAGCACCCCAGTTCCCATGACTCCTGGCGGCTTCCCAATAGTTCACTCTGGACCTACACTGGACCGGGGGTTGCTAGAAGACTTCCTTTCACGTGTTCTTGCCCTTTTTCCAAGCCAAGGTCTCACCTCCGGGCGCACGGGGTCCTCAATGCCCAGCACGGCGATACAGGTCAGCTCAGTGAGGATCTCGTTCTCGTTGTCCCACATGGGCTCTGCGTTATTGAAGTCCCTGTAGGCTATGCAGATGGTCCGGAGGCCCTCACAGGCCATGGGCTCGATGACCGTGCGGACCATCTCATCTCGGTCCTTGTTCTTGAACGGCACGACGTCCCCTTTCTTGTCCAGGATTCGATTGCACCTGGGGAGGCACCCAGTTAGCACGGGGTAGCCATCTAATATCCTTCCAGAATCAGCTAAAGACATGCTAGCAAGTCCAGTTGGTTTCTACAGACACTGGTCCGTGGCCAGAAATCTCCCTCTGTCACCCCGAGGAGTCCCCTTTTCCTAGTTGGACGGAGCACACGCTTCTCCCAGGTCATCTGGCCCTACTCAGATATGAATGCAATGCCAAGCACTGCGATCTCATGATCACTTCTTCTTAGGGCCCAGGCTATGCTAAGAAGGAGTTGAGTGCAAGAAGATCCTAGACTCCAACTGGGGTGCCGGTGAGTTCAGCAACTGGCCCTTTTCCCATGTAGGGTCAACTCTCAGTGACTTAGGAGCAATCCAGCGGCTTTGATCAAGTTTTGCAATTTCCCTACTTCAGAATTCAGAATGGGAATGGACAGAGAACACAAGACACACATTTCCAGTGCTTGCCGGGTGTAAGGCATTTCATGCAAACTGAGTCCCCTAATCGCGGTAGCCCTGTGTGGGGAGGGGCTCCTAGTCTATTTCAGGCAGGGAACTGGAAGCTTGCATTGTGGGGCCCGCATGGTGGCAGTGCCGCTCATCACTGGGTCCCCACTTCATTTCCTTCAGTTACCTTTGTCGTCTGTAAAACAGGCATAACAGTATCTACGCCACTCCCTTGTGAGGACTGAATCAAGTGAGTCCCCTGAGGTACTTAAAGACAGGCCCAGCGCACGCTCAGGTAGCAGCGACGGTGCTGCCTCCGGAAGGATGATTCTCCGCCCCCAGCTGGCCCAGAGTGGCACGGGGCACGCACGTGCCGCGGGGCACGGGACCGGCACTCACTTGCGCAGGATGATCTCCGAGGCGCCCTTGCTGTACATGCGGAAGCCGCCGCTGGGCTTCCGGACGACGGTGCTCATGGACTTGCGCACCGAGTTGAAGGTGTACACCTTGTAGAGCTTCTCCTCGGGCACCTCCTGGCGCACGGCGTGGTAGTCCTGCTTCAGGTCGGAGACGAGGCCCAGCAGGGCGCACTCGGTCTTGTTGCCCACCTGCCGCGGAAGCCCTCCCTCCTTCTCCGGAGGCTGCAGAAAAAGGCGTAGAGAGGGCGGGGAGGAGGCCGCCAGGACTCAGGAGGAAGGGGCGCCAGGCAGAACGCTCACAGGTGTGCTGGGGGTGCGGTGGTGGTGGCGGGGTTCTCCTCAGGCCAGGCAGGGCGGGGGTGAGCCCTGAGCCACCCCAGGGTGTAGGGGTTTTTCATCTCCCTGAGGGTGGTGCCAGTGTCTTGCCTTGGGGGGTGTTGTCTTATTCTAACACCTGTCTGTGGTTTCTGGAAAGTGAATCACTTACTCCTGATCGGTCCCACTCTCTTGCTGGTGTGAGGTCTCCCCGGCTTAGAGCTGTGGCCTCACATGGGGATGGAAGGGATTTCACAGCCACAGGCGGCGACCTGCACTCATGACTTCCAAGGATTAGTCCCTAGCCTCACCCCAAAGTGTTCCCAGAGGAGTAGAAGTAGGATGTGAGATGGTAATTCAGGTAGAATAAACAAGAGAGAATGAACTGCCCCAGAGAAGAATCAACGTTCCCATTCAAGTCCCCGTGCGAAGTGCCCAGGCAAAGGAGCTCACCAGGATCTTGGAGGTGTAGGCGCTGTTGATGGAGATGCCATTGACAATGAGGTCCAGGACCTTGGGCAGGAGGGCATCAGGGCTCGGGACCGTTGGGTAATGGGTTTCTCCAACATAGACCTGCACCACAGTCATGCGGTTCATGGTCAGCGTGCCTGTCTTGTCTGAGCAAATAGCCGTGGCGTTGCCCATGGTCTCACAGGCATCCAGGTGACGCACCAGGTTGTTGTCTTTCATCATTTTCTATAGGGAGAAAAATTTGGAGGGAACCAGTTAGCTCTTTTAGGTAGAGAACACAGGATTGAGTTTATTTACGCATGGGGTATAAGCCAGAGGTACCAGGGTGTTGGGGGCAGCGGTGAGAGGGGTCACCAGAGACAGAGTGGGGAGCAGAATGGGCAGATTGACTGCAGTTACACTGCTGAGGGGAGCAGCGGGTGGTCAGGAGAGGTCTGTGCGCCATGTGGGTCAGCTCCCTGGCCGGGGATCAATCTCATGCTGCAGGGGCTGGTAATTGCTTCAGACTTAACCCCTTGCAGCGTTAGGGAGGCCCCCAAAGACCATTTCTTAGCCAACACCTCTCCACACTTCGTTTTCCTGTCCCACATAAAAACACAAGGAGACTATTTTCATGAACCCCTTTAAGGTTCTACTGGGTTACTTAATCAAGACAAGTCCTTCCAAAGAGCCAGGGACTTCTGTCCTTGGGAGGCACACCGGAGGTGAGAGGACGGACAAACCCAACCTTTTGCCAAAGGCCACCGGCCCCCTCCCTCCTGACTTGTCCTAAAGGAAGAGGCAGCACGACTCCACCTCACCTTCACGGAGTAGGCCAGAGAGATGGTGACGGCCAGGGGCAGGCCCTCGGGCACAGCCACCACCAGCACAGTGATGCCAATGATGAAGAACTTGACAAAGTACTGGATGTAGATGGGTGTGCACTCGGGCAGCCAGGACCTGCGCTGTATCACGAAGTTGTCGATCACAAAGTACAGAATCAGGATGATAACCGTGAAGGCAGACATGATCAGTCCTGTCGGGGGAACAAGTCACCTCAACCCAGGCCCGTGGGCACTCCACGAGCCCTAGCCAGAGACGGGTTAGCTAGTTGACGTGGGCTGCACCTGGCAACCAATTTTTTTTTTTTTTTTTTTTTAAAGATTTATTTATTTATTCGTACAGAACTGGGGTACAGGCCAGAGATGCGGAGGGTGAGAGGATTCACCAGAGACAGAGTGGGGAGCAGAACAGGCAGATCGACGAAGTACACTGCTGAGGGGAGCAGCGGGCGGGTCAGGAGAGGTCTGCCTCGCCATGTGGTCTCCTCCGGGGCAGGCGGGGTTCGAACTCATGCGGAAGCGGCTTTAGTTTCTCAGTGCAGTGCTTTAACCCGCTGCGCCACCTGGGAGGGCCTGGCAACCAATTTTTAAAACCATTATATCCAGGAAGTCCTATTCTCCCTGGTCCAT
Source organism: Condylura cristata (assembly GCF_000260355.1). Lineage (NCBI taxonomy): Eukaryota > Metazoa > Chordata > Mammalia > Eulipotyphla > Talpidae > Condylura > Condylura cristata. The sequence continues at coordinate 39,515,349 of NW_004567119.1, read as the reverse complement.
TCTCTTTTGGTTGGACATTCTAGGGTGAGGGAAAGATGCTGATTTTCCATCCCAAAGACACAGTTCTGGTCTCAGCACTGCACTGCACTTGACCGTGCTTAGATCCGTTGTTGGCTTACTCTGGGTCTGCTTCCTCATTCTTAAGTAAGGGAGTTGGTGGACTTTTGCAAAAACAGCATCCTAGGATTCTATCTCAGACGTGCCGTCCCCCTGCAATTCACGTAAGGACTGTCTCCTGCCTCCTGGAGGCTTATTGGCTTGGACGTCTTCCCTAGCAGTCTGCGAAAGCCAGGCACGTCACAGCCTGCTTACAGCTATGCCTCTGTGGTGCAACTGTAAGGGGAAAGGACATCCTGAACGAACTCTACAGATACAGGTTTTGTGGACTCCACCCCCACTCCAGACACTGGAACTCCAAACCCCGGCAACACTGAAGGGAAGCACGCTGGGACTTGAGGGTGGAGCTGAGCAGTGATGTTTGGATATAAAACCGGGCATGTGGGCTTTGGGGGGCTCTTGGCCTCGTGGCTCACAGCTTGTCTCTTTGCCAGTTTTCCGTGTGCTGCTGGGGTTCTAGATCAGTGCAACTCGTAGGACGCATTAAGCAACACATATCTCATTCCCTGAGTTAATCATTTCCCTTTTCTCTTGTAAATAAACCCACTGTTAACCTGCCACGTATGTTAAGCATACGGGTGTGAGGACCACAGTCACTTAGCTGTAATACTAGCACATCACTCTTAGATCTGGACATTGCACAGACAGAAGATGACAACGAGGGAGATGTTTAGAGAGTGCTTGCTAGGGGCCCGCCAGAGACTTCACACACACTAACCCCTCCAGCCCTCACAATGACCCTATGCGATCAGGTGCTGGTAACATGCCTTGGAAAGAGGTGGAAACCAAGGCACTGAGTGATTTGGGTGTGGCACAGGAGTAGAGGACCAGCCTCATCTGACTGGCTGAGCAGCTTCCTGACGTGGCCCTTCAGCACTAAAATCAGGTAAGTCCTAAGCAAGCTGGGACAGCTGGTCACCCCACATGCTGAGTAAATGGAAGCGTTTGCTCAGGGTCAGCACAGCCGGTCTAAGAGCGCCACATGCCAGGCCACTCGGAGGGCCTCCAGGCCAAGGCCTGGGCTCAGCGTACACAGACTACCTGGGAAGAAGTCTGCTTTAAACCACAGGCTGGTTTTTGCTGCCCTGAGGTTCTGACGATTCAAGGGGATCAGAACAAGGACAGAGGTGCTCACAGCGAGGACAGCACAGTCTTTTGTGCTTTGCTTCGTGGGGGCCAGGGCTAAGGCCGGGCCAGCAGGCCACCGAGTGCACACAATTTCAGAAAGTGCTCCAGGTGATTCAAGGTACCGCAATTGCCCCATCTAGTCCTGGACCAGCCAGAAGTGCGAAATAAAGTGACAAAGGGGATATAACGTCTGGTTCATAATCCGTAAGGACAGGGGGGAAGTGAAGAGAGGGGACTTGGAGAAAAACAGGAGGGGTTAAGTGGTGTCTGTTTAATGTTTTAAGCCTGTGTCCAGCTCAGTAACTTGATTCCACGTCTGCAAGTCATCGCATCCGCATACAGTTTATAGGCAAGGGACCTCATGCTAGCCAACCCAGCACTGAATGAACTGGCTACATCATTCTAGAACTTTCTGTAATGCTTCAGTGTTTTCTAACTTTGCATTATCCAAGATAACAGCCACCAGCCACATGGGATGGGTCACCAATTGAAATATGCTAAGGTGACAGAGGACCTGAGGGCCTGACTTTATTTCAGTTCAAGTTGTTTAAATCGAAGTGGCCACATAGCAGTGGCCGCTGGAGTGGACAGCGTATGTCTGTGCTGTTCACCACACCGCCGCAGGGCAGAGCAGTGGCGTCACCTGGGGCTCGTCAGAAATGCATTCGGGGCCTTCACCCGGGCCTCCCGACTCAATCTGCACTTGAGCAAGCTCCCCGCTGCAGAGTACACACAGAAATGGGCTGGGCTAGACTGTGATCGTGGCAAACGGGGGTCAGGGGTTCCTGAAGCAATAAACAGCCGTGAGCGTCTGTGGGACTGACAGGCCAGCCCACTGGAGGAGCCCTCTTCTTCTGGTCCCTTGTCTGCCAGCCCCACTAGAGCAGGAGGGAGGAGAAGGGAACAGGCCAGTGATGGAGAGCCCCACCTCTCGCTGTACCACAAGTGCTTTTAGTGACCTCGCCGCTGAAAAGGGCCTCTCTAGTCACCGTCTTCCTATTTCCTCCTGTTTTTATTTTTAATTCACCGTTCTGTGCTTGGCCAGAAGCGCCCACTGTGCCGTCAGCAAACATCAACTTTCTCCACCTTTGAGACATTTATAAGCCAATACCCGAGACAAGTCAGCAGTTATAAGCTTCTTTCTGGTTGATGTAAATCTCCCCTGTGTGACCTAAATCCTTTGCTTCCCACTTGTTTGGATGAGAGAGACCCTCTGAGCCTTAGCCCTTATGCACAGGTAAACATTTCTCTCTGAAAAGACCTAGAGAGACCAAGGGTGGAAGCGACAGACGGCTCCCGAGCCTCTTGGAAACTGCAGCACCTTTTGTAGACCAGGTGGCGTGGGGGAAGGGGGTCTGCACGCAGGGACCCAGGGTGGCTCAAAGAAGGCCCCGCTCACCGGCTTTCCCGATCTGCACAGCCAGGCGTGTCAGCTTGCCCTGCAGCACCGACTTCTCCTTCTTGGGCAGTTTGACCGTCTTCTTCTCCTTCTCCTCACTGTCAACCCCCTCCTGGCTGTTGAGTGGCTGGATTTCCAGGGCCACTCCATCCTGAGTCTTTGCTAGGAGGCACAAAGGAGACAGGTGAGCAGGCAAGGTGGGAGGGAGGCGTGGCCGGCAGGTGGAAACCAGAAGCCCTCTGTCCTTCTTCCTGGAAGACACCTGAGACCCTTGACATCACTTCCGACCACTCTCATCCCCTGCCAGTTGGGGAATTTGCCTTCAGCCCTCTATCGGACCTTAAAAATAATGTTCTAACAACTGAAGATTAGTGGCTTGCATTTAGGGTATGGATTTCCTCTTCATTGGCAGCTTCCTGGTCCCACCTCAAAGCCCCAAGCCAGGCCTATTTCAGCAAGAGGATTAGTTGTGCTGCTGAGCTATGTAACCAACATCTTTCCTGGAGCCCAGTGCTTAAAATAGTGACTCTTGACTGCAGAGAGGGGCAGGAGGGAAGGTGAGCAGACGTTTCTAGAGTATAAAGGTCCTAGCTGGCTCTGTTTAAAGGTTTGTTTCTCTCTCTCTCAAGATAGAAATGTTAGGGAAGAACACAGACCCCAGGCATGGGGTATTTTCCAGATCTGTCCTACATGAGTTGAATGATAAGGGGAAGAAAGGAGGGAAGCACAGAATGGGAGTTGGGGTTAGGTCTCTGGGGAGAGAGGGGAGAAGTTGGTATAAAGGGCCTCCTGAAATAAGAGAAAGCAGGGATAAAGACAGATACATAAATCCAGTTTTCTTTTAAAAGAAGAGTTAAAGAGATGCAAGCTTAAAGAATAACTCCCCAGCCTGTCCAATATGGTGCCTCTATTTCTAAAGACTACTATGAAGTAGGTTACAAAGAAAAACGATCTCTAGAAGCTGTTGACAAAAGAGCAATTCTCCCTGGCTCCCAACACCCCTCCAGCCCCCTGCCTGGAAGGGCCTGGCCCCTCCGTAGAAGCCCTTCCTGAGACGGTCTCTGCTGTCAGACTCACAAATAAGACAGAGACGGATGTAAACACAGCCAGCAGGAAAAGAAACACACATCGGATCAGAAGGAAGAAAACAGACTGTGGAGAGAACAAGGAAAGAGGTGGGGAGAGAGGTACTGATAAAAGACTCTCTCTAGGCACCCCCAAGATGACCAGAGAAGGAATCCAGACCAGAAGAGGACACCGATGAGGAAGCCAGCAAGAGGAGGGTGCAGGGACTGCCCGCCCCACTCCCTCCACCGTAAGGACCCTGAAAAGTCTTCCAACCCAGAAACTGATGACCATTCGCGTTTGAATCTAGCCTAGGCAATGAAGCGAAGAGTTCATTTCAGCACCCGGGGAAGAGCAGATCAATCCCCCACAGGCTCCCCTAGAGAAACCCGGACATGAGGTTCCGTGAGCCAACAGTAGAGGGAGCTGTCGTTCCATTTTAGCGTGGGATTGGAAACTCGCGACCACCCCAAATCTCTGCACCTTCCTCAGGATGAGGCACCTGGGCCACAGCAGCAAAAAACAGGTTTATGGAGAGGAGAAGGGAGAAGGCAGATGGCCTGGAAAGGTCTGGTTTGGGCAGGTAGAGATGGCAAAATGAGTGGGTGGAGAGGTTACCTTTGTTGCGATTTTCAGGGACTCCTTGTTTTTTACCTGTTTGAACAAGAGAGAAAAAAGTGGGGTGGAGACCCAAAGTGACTATTAAGAGATCAGACATCCAATTTATTGGTCCTGCTCAGAGCCCAGAAGGGCGACGGCAAAGGGGCCGAGTTGCAGGGAAGGGAATGCAAAGGAAGCCAACAGCTCTGCTTACGATCTCACCCTCCTGCTCCTTGGGGGTGGGTGAGCCCCACCCAGGCAGGTGCCCACCCCACGCCAGCTGCTCTGAGGTGGGGCACAGTTGTAGTGGGGAGGGCGCCTCTGGCCTGAGTTGGGGCGGTGGGGTGGCGGGGCGGTGGGGAAGTGAGAGGTTTCGGCTGTGTCCGCCTGACGGCAGAGGCCCTGAAAGGTGTGTCCACTCCATGCCCAGCCCAGCTCCTGGGGGCACGTGTTTTGCTTCCACACTGCCCTCTGCCGAGCAGCCTAACTGGTCTTCCAGCCGAGTGACAGAAGTCATTGCTCTCGACCGAGGGAGGGCAGAACACTTAGGGAAAGGTGTAGACTTGATTTTAGTATCTTTTGCTTTCTGTTTTTCCTTCCTTCAGAAACAAGTTAAGGGCCAAGACAGGACCCACCTCGGGTAGACAGAGCCTCTCAGCTCCCACCCTCCTGGCGGGGTCTCTCAGCACGGGCAGCCCAGTGTCAGCTGGCATCTTCCTGTTTCTTCTCCTGGCCAGTTTCCCCTTAGCCTGGCCGGCTCGTTTCCACCCGTGTGGAGGAAGGAAGCGGGGCGGGATGGGGTCGGAGGAGCTGGCTTGCTCACTGGGGCAGACTTCGAACTCATCCCTTTCACCCCCCAGCAAACACAGGATTGAGGCTCATAGCCACTCTATTTGGGAGCCTAAATACAGGGTCTGGTTTCGCTGGAGCAGGCTGGGGTGGGGGGTGTGAGGGGCAGGCTTGATATCTTTATCTGTGCTCTTCATCCGGCAGAGTCTTTCAACCAGGCATTCCAGCCAAGGTGTCTCCCCTGCTTCCTAGTTTGTCCATGGGAGAGAGAGGGAGGAGAACCTCATTCCTTATGCTTCTTACCTTTCTTCTTCTTCTCCTCCTCTTCTTCCTCACTGGCCCCCAAAAGGGTAAAGATGATTCCAGTCTGGGAGTTGATACCCACAGCAGTTACTAGCATCCGGCCAGATCCTTCCATGACATGGGTCCCTAGGTGAAGAAGGAGAAGCTGGGCAGTGCTATTCATCCCTGGCGATGACTTGGCGTGAAACACAACAGGTGGTTGGCACAACAGGTTAAAGCGTAGCACTATGAAGCCAGGGAGCTGACCCACATGGCACAGCAGACCTCTCCTGTCTCTGTCTCCTGTCTCAGCCGCTGCTCCCCTCAGCAGTATATTTTGCTCAACGGCCTGTTCTGCTCCCCACTGTGTCTCTGGTGAATCCTCTCACTCTTCCGCACCTATGACCTGTACCCCAGTTCTTGTGTGCATAAATGAATAAATCTTAAAAAAAAAAAAAAGAAAAAGAAAAACAGCCCCTCTTCCTGCCTCCTCATGGATAATGATACATGTAGCTGATAATCAAGAGCTGGGACCATTTAAAGTGACCCAAACAAATTGGGAGCAAGTATGTAACTGCTTTAGGGTTAACCCCCCCCCCCAGCTGCCCCTGCTCCGTCCCCAGCAGAGACCTGCCCAGGCCTCCAGAGCCCTTGCTTCCTAGTGATTAGGTTGCCTGATGTCCTGTTCCCAACCCACTGATACCACTACTGGTCCTCTTGAGCCCAGAGGTGTGGCAGGGCCTGTGACCCGGCTGTCTGGGGGCAGGTTGGATGGGAGTTGGGACACCCTGAGGCGATAGCCTGAGGCGATACCTGACAGCAACATGGGGTCTCTTTCCAGGGACTTCTTGACATGGTCCGACTCCCCAGTCAGAGAGCTCTCATCAATCTTGAGGTCGTTGCCCTGGATCAGGATGCCATCAGCAGGCAGCAGGTCACCTAGTGCACGAGGGAGAAGGGCCAGCAGGGGAGGAGGGGTGAGAGCCTGCCCGGCGTGTGGAGACCCATCTCGGGGTGCTCCCACTGGCAGAGCTGTAGAGCAATGCCCAGAGCGCACCCAGGATTCAGAAGAGCTTCACCTCTGACAACCCGGGACAAGGCTCCTTCCAGGTATTAAACATTCAAACTATTAGTGATCCCCTAACAGTCTCCTGGAGCTGAGTATTATACATACACCTTTATCTTTTTTTTTTTATTTAAGATTTTTCTTTATTTATTCATACAGAACTGGGATACAGGCCAGAGATGCGGAGGGTGAGAGGATTTACCAGGGACAGAGTGGGGGGCAGAACAGGCAGATCTATGAAGTACACTGCTGAGGGGAGCAGCGGGCAGGTCAGGAGAGGTCTGCTGCACCATGTGGTGACCTCTGGGGCAGGCGGGGATCGGACTCATGCGGAAGTGGCTTAAGCTTTTTAGTGCAGTGCTTTAACCCGCTGCGCCACCAGGGAGGGCCTATCTTTTTTTTTTTAAGAAAATATTTTGTCACAGGATTGGGCCTCCGTGGTGGCGCAGCGGGTTAAAGCATCACACTATGAAGCTCTCCGCAGCCTCTGCAGCGCGAGTTCAATCCCTGGCCAGGGAGGTGACCCACAGGGCACAGCAGACCTCTCTGCCCGCTGCTCCCCTCAGCAACGTATTTCAGTGGATCCACCTGTTCTGCTCCCCACTCTTGTCTCTGTGAATTCTCTCACCCCCTCACACCTCTGGCCTACATCCCAGTTCTTGTGTGCATAAATAAATAAATCTTAAAAAAAAAAAAATGACACAGGATACCAGTCTGACCATCCACAGGGGGGCATTTCAGCTATTTCTTTTTTGAATTTGCTTCCTACAACCGCCTTAGGCTCTCTCCTTTTTGGATCCCCCCGCCTGGGGCCAGAGGACGTGCTGTTCAAACGGGCAGGGCGGCCGGCTCGAGCCACGGGCTTCTCACCGTATTTGATCTGGGCGATGTCACCCACCACGATCTCGGCCACCGGCAGCTGGATGATGTGGCCATTTCGGATAACGGAGAATTTCTGCTCCCTTTCAATGCGGTTCTGCAGCCCCCGGAACTGCTTCTCCTTGCTCCAGTCATTGAAGGCAGTCACGAGCACCACGATGATCACGGAGAGGAGGATGGCTGCCCCCTCGATCCAGCCGGCTTGGGCCTCCCCTTCGTCTTCTGGGCTGCTTACGGGTAGACCACACTCTAGCCCAGGGGAAGGGGAGAGAGGGTTACCGGGGGGCTTCTGTGGACATTAAAAATTGGGGTAGTGCTTCTGCTAGCCCCAGGATGGAAGTCAGGGGAAGCGATCAATAGCAAGTGAAGCTCTTGGGGAGAAGAGCTGTTCCCTGGGGCGGACGGGGGACAGCGGCCGTGGCACTGCTGTTTACACCAACCCAGAAGTACACAACCAGACAGCACAAAACACGCTATTGTGAACCACAGACAAGTTGGCATCAAGAACTTTGGGTCCCCAGTACCGTCAGGCTCCCACTGCCATGCCAGGCAAGGGTGGGAGGGAGGCACCCTGGGGAGTGGAGGATTCATGCCATTCTAGGTGAAGATGATGGAGGGAAAGACCCTGGAAAAAGGACATTAGTTGCCCCCCTGGGATAGTGGGTTGGGGGCTGGCAGGAGCATAGCCAGGCTGAGGGGGTGCTTGGGACACTCACGTTCATTCTCCTCCCCAGCAGGGCGGTAGAAGGACAGGACCAGGGAGATGATGGCGGCGATCTCCAGGATGATGAGCGTGACGTCTTGAAGGGCTTCCCACACCAGCTCCAAAAATGTCTTGGACTTTTTGGGGGGGATCAAGTTTTGCCCAAATACGTGTTTACGCTTCTCCAGATCTGCAGGATTCCCAGTTAGGCCTGAAAAGGAACAGGAATGGGATCAAGGAGCGGGAATAATAGGACGAGATGAACGACACAAGGCGGTTGAAGACCCCTATGAGAAATGATCCCGTGCTTCCTGCTCTGTCAGTGTGAGATCCAGTTGTTGGGGTGATCGACCACCTCAACATGCTCAGGAGAAAGGGGGAGAGAATTTTCTGTCTAAAAATGGGTAAATAGGGGCCCTCCCTGGTGGCGCAGCGGGTTAAAGCAGAGCACTGAGAAGCTTAAGCCACTTCCACATGAGTTAGATCCCTGCCTGCCCC
>NW_004567119.1:39471668-39505717 GCF_000260355.1 Condylura cristata | reverse complement strand
AAAAAAAAAAAAAAAAGTGAAGCCGGGCCTTCCCTGCTGGTGCAACGGGTTAAAGCACAGCACTATGAAGCTATTGCAGCCACTGCAGCATGAGTTCGATCCCCAGCCGGGGATGGGGGTGGGGTGGGTGGGTGTGTGACCCACATGGTGCAGCGGACCTCTCCTGACCCGCCCGCTGCTCCCCTCCACTCAGACTGACTTCATCATTTGGCCTTTTCTTCTCTCCACTCTGTCACTGGTGAATCCTCTCACCGCCCCTGCACCTCTAGCCTGTACCCCAGTTCTGTATGGATCAAGAAATAAATCTTTAAAAATAAAGTGAAGTCACCAAGTTAGACAGTCCATAGTCCTGGTTTGCAGAGTGTCCCCGACACACACACACCCCCCTAGATGTCTGTGTATACACACGCATGTGCACAACGGTGTGCCTGAGGTCAAGAGAATGATTCCCAGTGGGGCCTTGTATGTGGGTCCCTCCGCTGGGCCCCAGCGGTTACACTGTGAGGGAAGAGCGGCACCCTAAAACTTCAGCTGATGCCTTGGCGTCCACACACCAAGGACACTGGCCTGGGCTCTGCACTTGAAGCCGCAGGCTGTGCCCCGATGGGCTCCCTGCAGGCAGTGGGGTCGCGGCTGGCAGTGGGAGTCAGCGGCAGGGACATTCAGTAGTGCTTCCTGCAGAGGGCAAGGAAAAGTGGGTGACTAGGCGCTGGTGTGAGGCGTCCCAGCAAGGACAGAGGGTGGGGTAGGGGTGTACCCTGAGGCAGACATCTCTACTCCTGCAGCTCCCCAGCTCTTGACCCAAGCTGTTGTTTTAAATGACAAGGGGAGCAATTGGGGTTAGACCTAAGGAAGACATTAGCACAGAAGATTTTGAAAAAGGTTAAGTAGATACCCAGGGGAGTAATAGTTGCAGGGTCTGTGACAGGGCCCCCATTTTTCCATCCCCAAAACAGAAGCCATCAGGATCGGTGCCTTATTTTTTTATTTCGTAGGGTGGGTGCTTTAGATTCCACCTGTCTGGCAAGGAAGATGGGGACCCTGCCTGGAGGTAAACCAGGGGCACACTGGTAGCACACCTTGGAGTTGGGAGCTGAGGCCACTTTCTCTGGCTAGTGCCTGGCAGGGAGGCAGGGGCTGGCATGGGAGCAGCGCTGTGCTCCCATCCGGGACATCCAGCCAGTGCCCACACACACTGGTGACCTGCGGGGCAGCACAGCTGGTTGTGGGCTTGGCCAGAGCACTAGAGGGGAACTGGGCGCTGCCAGGGGCTCCTCAGAAGTCAGGTTCCCAGGAGGAGCAGGGCCTGGGAAAGGAGCAGGTAGGGCCGAGCACCCAGACCACCCAGACCACCCAGACCGGTGGACCCAGGTGAGGGCAAGGTCAAGGTCGTGCTGGGGGCCAGCGTGGCTGGGGGGTGCAGCACCATCTTACTAACTTCCCAAGTGCTTCTCCAGGAAGCAGGATCCACAGTGTAACGGGGACACAGCTCCCTTCTTTTTTTTTAAAGATTTATTTATTTATTCATATAGAACTGGGGTACAGGCCAGAGATGCGGAGGGTGAGAGGCTTCACCAGAGACAGAGGGGAGCAGAACAGGCAGATCTACGAAGTACACTGCTGAGGGGAGCGGCAGGCGGGTCAGGAGAGGTCTGCCACACCATGTGGTCACCTCCGGGGCAGGTGGGGGATTGAACTCATGCGGAAGTGGCTTAAGCTTCTTAGTGCTGTGCTTTAACCGGCTGCGCCACCAGGGAGAGCCCACAGCTCCCTTCTTAACGAGGGTCGGTTGGTGACCGAGGCCTCACAAACATCACATGCTGAGACTGTCCATGCAAATGGGCATCCAGTGGCCCAAGAAAGCCCACCAAATGCATGAAACCAAACGCCTACTGCACCGCTGCCCACAAAGTCCAGCTAGCGAGCTCCCTGCTCTCCTATTAACACCTTGGAGTCATCTCTGACTGTCCCCTCTCTCAGCCCTCTTCTGAATTTCAGTCAGAAATTCTATGAGCTTTGCCTTCAGCATATAGCCAAGGTCCAGTCACTTCCACAGCCGCCAGCCTGGGCTGACCCGCCTCTTTTGCGGGATTACCGCAGCTGTCTCTAGCTGGTCTCCCGGCGCCCGCCCTGGCGTTCCTGTTCATGCTCTTCCCCCATGGTAGCAGAATGGTCTTCTTCAATCCCAACCTGTGTCACTCCAAATCCTCTTTGGCTCTACAACTTGGAGTGAAATCCAAGGCCCCTGGTGGCTCCCAACCCCCACCCGATTCCTACTACTTTCCCTTCTTCATTGACATCTGCCAACCGGCTCCCCACCATTCTCTGGGCGCACCAGCCCCTATTTCAGGCCTTGGCACAGGCTGCTCCCTCTGCTCAGATTCCTCGTCCCTGGTGGGGCTCATGGTCTCCCTCCTGCCGGTCTCTGTTGAACGTCATTCTCTTCGTGAGGATCATCTTCCCAGAAGGCCATATTCGCTGTTGCAGCTTCTCTCAAACCCACTCTCTCTCTTAAAACCCCTCACAGTCTTGCTCCGACTCGTGAATATTCCTGTCAAGTTCGGCCATCCCCACCGAAGGGCAGATGTCTGTCCAGATGCCCTGGGCCTACTGCAGTGCCTGGCTCACAGTGTGCGGACAGGGTGAATGAGTAAGTAAGGTTGTTAACATTTACGTGACTGCTCTGTGCCAGACGCCTCACCACGCACGCTGTGGCCTCTTGTTCAGACACTGCAGGACCCTGTGTGTCAGCTGCTATCACCCCCACTTCACATGGCCGCTGTCTCAGGCCTAGAGAGGTGGCAGAGTCGGCACCACTCCAAGGGCCAGCTTGCATGAGGGGGGCTGGGCATAGACTCTTCATTCTAGCGAGACTTACTTGTCCCGGGTTGTCTGGGACTTTCCAGGTTTTAAACTGAAGCCCAGGTCTCCAGGAATCTCCCCCAGTTCCAGACAGACAAGGGTGGGTAGTCGCCCCCTGACACTCCTCCCCTCAGGGAGGAGTTTTTCTCTAAGCCTCTAAGCAAATCAGGGCCAACCCCAGTGTTCCCAGCTGGGAGGAACAAGAGCTCCCTCTCCTCTGTCCTCAGGGGTGGACATACCCCTGAAGCCTACCAGGCCTATCAGGGTCCCACCTATGAATTTTATGCTCATTAAAAGGCTCTTTATGGACTTTTTTGGACCCAGGCAAATGGAACATGACAAGTTATAGAAAATAAAAATGGTCAGACCTTGCTCTTCCTAAATGCCCTCAAAGTCACACGCTGATTTCGTTTTGACCGTTTTCTCTGTCTGCCTGCTCCACCTTAAGGCCCCCTGAGCTCTCATAATAACTACCTTAAAAAGCCAAGCGGGCCCCAGCTCCCAGCATGCCTGAGAAGGGAGGGGGCCACTGCTCCCCAGCAGCCTTGGGAATCCTCCCTGACTTGTGACAGGGCCAGCCAAGCCATGTGGGGCCCTGTGCTCAGCCAACCCAGGTTTGGGGCTTTCGGTTCCAATTCTTCCTGCCCTGAGGAGTTCCAGGGCCTGATCTCAGCAGATGTAACGTCACACCAATGCTTGTCCAGCCCAGGAGAGGGTTTTTGTTCCTGATCTCTGCAGTTGCTTCACAAATACTCACACAGCTTCCTGGAGAGGGGAAGGAAGACTTGGCAGGGAGAGAGTGCTGGAAACACAGGAAAAGGGCTTCCCTTAGAAACACAGCAGGAAAACGAGAGGAAACCTTGTCCTTGAGAACATGAGTAGAAAGCCCCACCCAGGTGGGGGAGCACTTCTGGCCCAAAGAACCACACTGGCCATGACCTGGGAGAGAAGAATGTCCAGCTGTGAATCAAGGGTCCCCACCCCACACTGGGGAGTCCCAGGGCCCGTGCCCGGGCAGGCAGGAGGACGGAACAGGCAGCCATGGAAAATCTGTGTCGGCCTCGGGCCTGTGCAGAGACTAGGCTGGGAGAGGCTCCGTGGCCAGCTCTCCCGTGGCCGTGGCCAGGCTCCAGCAGGGGAGGCCCAGGGCGGTGGGCTGCGCCACCCTTTATCAAAACAGCTCAGTTTACGAAAGGGCGGGGGTAAGGTTAGACATCATGAGGGACTTCCCAGCTGTCTGTGTTCTGATACCTTGCCAGCAAGACAGCAGTCTTCTCCCACACAGGAAGTACAAGGGAGAGGTTACTCTAGGCTGGCTTGGAAGCTGTCCTCTTTGGTGCTAGAGACAACGGCTTCGGTTATCTTTCTAGTCCCACTTAGAAAACCCAGCCTGGAGGGGGCTGAGGAGAAGAGGCTCTTGTAATCAATATAGGGTCTTAGCCACTTGGAAGCCTGCCAGCTCAGAATGCAAAGCAACTCCCCCATCTCAGTACCTCCACCTAACCCCAGGGGTACCCTGGAGGTGTGCTCTGGACTTCCTGCTTGCCCCTCAAGGTCACAACAGCAGGAGGATTTTCTAGGGGGGGGTCCCTCCGTCTGCCTGTTTTTTTGAGCTCTCCACTTCCGCACAGAGAGGAGACGGCTCCCAGGGTGCCTCAGCCTCCGGCTCAGCCACCTTGTCCATACTGCGTGCATGTGCTTCCAGCCAGTGTCACACTCCTGGGGCTCACACCTTTGAGCTAAATAAAAAGAGTGAAAACCCCACTTCCCCACTTCCATGGGAAGATGCAGCCTCTGCCTCAGCTGAAGAAGGCAGTCTCTCTCTTCCCACCCAGCCGCCTCTGACAAAAATTTACAAGCGTCTTTGCTGAGCTGCCAAAGGAGGACAGGATGAAGGGTCCCAGTTCTGGTGGAAGAGAGAGTTCTCCACCTCCAGGAAGGTTCGGGAAGACTTACCTACACTCTCCCCATTTCACTGGCCCCTAATCCCTGCAAGGCAGCATTTTGCCATGTAACCCAGAAGCGGGTTCTGGGAAGGGGAGGTTGGAGAGAAAGAAGAATTTGCAGCGCCCACGATGGGTGGGGGGAAAGAAGACCCACGGCTGACAGGCCCTAACGGTCTAAGTTAGCCCAGGCGCCTAATTCAAACCAGACAGGGCCCCCCCAGGATGCAATGCGGGATTCCCTGGGAAGAGAGACAAAGGCAGGGCATGTCCCCCGCTTTCTAGGTCCTCTCCCAGCCAGCTTGGATGCCGTGTCCCTCAAGTTTTGTGAAAACCTGTCCCACTCTACCGGAGAGCAAATATTTCTTCCATGAAGCTACTGGGTTTCCCTTAGCTACTCACATCATAGTTTTTAGTTGTTTTGAGCTGGCCTGCCCACCTCCAGCTTTCCCCTGGCCTCCAGGGGAGTCTCACGCTGACAGATCTTTCTCTCATATTTTACTTTATTTTTTAAATCATTTCTGGCCCTCCCTGGTGGTTCAGTGGGTTAGGACACAGCACTGCAAGCTAGCCACAGCCGTCTCAATGTGGGTTTGATCCCCCGCCCAGAGGTGACCACATGGTGTGGCAGACCTCTCCAGACCTGCCCGCTGCTCCCCTCAGCAGTGTACTTCGTTGAGCTGCCTGTTGTGTTCCCCGCTCTGTCTCTGGTGAAGCCTCTCAACACCCCTGCATCTCTGGCTTGTACCCCAGTTACGCATAAATAAATAAATTAAACAAAAAAGGGAAATTTTTCTTTAAAAATATCATTTCTATTTTCTGGGATAAGGGACTAACCTTTTATTTTTTAAATATATATTTTTTATCTTTTGCATTGAAGAATTAGGGTTGGTAGGACAGAGGGTGTGTGTGTGGGAGGGTGAGAGGATTCACCAGAGACAGAGTAGGGAGCAGAACAGGAAGACTGGCTCTCATACCCTGCTGAGGGGAGCAGCAGGCAAGACAGGAGAGGTCTGCTGTGCCATATGGGTCAGCTCCCTGGCTGGGGATCCAACTGAGGCTACAGAGGTGATAGCGCTGAACTGTAAACCGTACAGAAAGGGCCACGCACCTACACGAATATTCATCTCTGCAACTATGCCCAGACAAGCTGTTATTTGGCATCTTTAGTGGAGTTGAGGCAAGAGTTTGAGGTGATGGTCATGGGAAAGAGGGCATGAGAGAGGTAATGTGTCATGTGTCTCTATCCTGAAAAGCTTCTAAAAATGGATATTCCAAGACAGATTAAAAACCTGAAAGAGGGGCCCTCCCTGGTGGCACAGTGGGTTAAAGCACTGCACTGAGAAGCTTAAGCCATTTCCGCATGAGTTCGATCCCCGCCTGCCCCGGAGGTGAGCACATGGCACGGCAGGCCTCTCCTGACCCGCCCGCTGCTCCCCTCAGCAGTGTACTTCGTCGATCTGCCTGTTCTGCTCCCCACTCTGTCCCTGGTGAGTCCTTTCACCCTCCACATCTCTGGCCTGTACCCCAGTTCTGTATGTGTAAGTAAATAAATAAATAAAACTTTAAAAAAAACCCAAAAACTTGAAAGATTGGGAAGAAAATCTCCCTCCCCTCCCTTCCATCCACACCCCTTTGTCTGGCTCTCCATATCCCCCAATGCTAACATTTTCCAAAGCAGTGGTCTCTAAAAGGGGGCCTGCCTCCATCTGTTGGAGCATGGGAAGAATACAGACACCCGCTGGCATCAGGGGGATTGGTTCCAGGAGACCCCTCAGCAAGTCTGTGGATGCTCAAGTACTTATACAAAGGGCACAGTATTTGTAAATGACCTGCACTTCCCCACGGAACCTAAACCATCTCTAGATTCCTTATGCTACCCGATACCACATAAACACTATGGAAATTGCATTTACATATATACATGGTGGCTCTATTACATTGCTTGGGGAACAGGGACAAGAAAGAAATCTGGTCACACTTAGTACAGCAGACTAGCAGCCACTGTAGTCTTAAGTACATATTCCATATTTCCATCTGCAGTGGTTTCAATCTGTGGATGTGGAATCTGTGAATACGGAGGGCTGATTATACTAGAACTTTCTATATTATTTCCTTCACTCACTTGTTCTGTAAATATAGTTGTGGTATGGTGTTGGGGCTCCTTACAGGCCAATGATGCTACTAGAAATTTCAACCTGCCACACTTAGAAAGAGCCCAACCCTAGTGTGTTCCAGCTAGTAGAAAAATGGAACAATTCTTGGGAGAACACGCCACTGAGCTCAAAAGGCCTGGTAATAGAAGCAGTTAAACCAGAGACATCTCCAAGTGGCAGGGATGTTAAACTACATCCTGCCATTAAGGAACCTGCCATTTACTCCCCAAAGAATTTCAGTTCCCTATATCTAGTAGCTGCTCAGTCACTGTGGAGGCAGAGACATGAACATCCTGTGGCAGGAATGTTCAGTGAGTGGTGGCAGTAACCACAAAGCATGGTCAGGTGAGACCTTCACCAGACAAACAAATATACAGGGGTCCTGTTTCCAACTTCCAAGGTCCCTTCCTGTCCCACCCAATCCTTCCCATCTTATCGCCTGGTTCTGTACCACACACCCGCTTCTGAAACACCCCGCCTTTCTGTGCATCCTGCAGCCTGTACGCTTTACAGAAGGAGGGACTGTGCCTGGTGTTGTCCCCATGTCCCCGTGGGGACATTAAATATCTATTGACAGGCGTTAACAAGGAAGTGGGAGGTCTCTGGTCCCACCCTCATACCCTCACAGCTGTGGAAGAGAAGAGCAGTGGCAGTGGACAGAGGGAACACGACAGAAATTCCCACCAACATTCTTCTAGATTCAAATTCAACAGTCATCTGAAAGAAGATCCGCAGTTAATGATTTATTATTTGGTAAAGGTTCCCTTTCGCTGACCGCTCTGGTTGGGCCTGGGCCTTCCCCAACTGTCTTCCTCCTAAAAAGGGTAGCATGACTGAGGACCAAAGTGGGAAAGTTCTATGGGGAAAGAAGGTTCTCTAGACCAAGGAATTACTCGTTTAGGCCTGTTTCTTCTTCCTGCACACAGAGACTGAGAGTAAGAAAATGCCTCTGTTTTCTTCCCGTGAAGCCACAGATGATTCTCTTTCTGGAAAAGCCAAGAGATACCAAGGAGGACTACTGGAGGATAACAAGGTATCTTCTAGCCAAAGTAGCCCAAAGACACTGTTCCTTGGGGAGTGGAGAGATTGGTTGGGGGTGGGGATGGCCCCGGAAAAGAGACAATAGTCTGGGGAGGTCAGGGGGCCCGAGGCTGCTGTGGCCATCAGGAGGAACGGCTTGCAATGGCAGGCCTGACCCTGGCATGGGAAGAGAGTGCTCTGTCTGTAATATGTGGTAGCTGATGTTGAAGTTAAAGTAGAACATCTGTTGGCCTCTGGGAAGGGGAGAGCTGGGAATCTGAAACTAAACAGACTGTTGCATGTTGTGAAAGAAAAAACTGATCGACAGGACCAAGCACAGCCTAGGAAGGGAAGGCGAAAGACCCTGCTTAGATTCTCAGGGGGGTTTTCAAAGAGTGCATGATTTCAGTGAGAAATAATAAGAAGGGCCTCTCTTGAAGGTGAATGCTGGTACAAAAGTGGCAGGATAAAGAAATCAAGCAGGTGCGGAGGAGGCAGTTATCGGATCTTGACCTAAGCCACTGAGCGCCACTGGGCACCACCCCCTTCGCCAGGGTTCTTTTTTCATATCGAAGTGATTGGAAGAAAATTGGGTCGCAGTTCTATCTGCACCCCTCTTCCAGCTACAGCAATGCCTGGTGCTCCGGCGCTTGGATGCGGCAAGTGCCCAGACGCCCGAGTCCTGCTTTATTCTGAGGCGACAAACTTATTGAAGCCCCATTACAAATTTGAACACTCACCATACGTTATAGCAATTCATCCCAACACTCTCGCGCTAGGTATCTAAATCATTTTCAAAGAAATAGCAGACTCAGGGATGCCAAGAAACTGATTCAGTGCCGTTAAGCTAGTCAATGGCAGAACTAGTACTTATATTCAAAATCTGTGCGATAGGAAACTGAACTAGAGAACTGGAGAGAACATGTAATGCAGCTGGCTCAGATGGCAAAGAGAATAAGAAATGGGCAATAGAGGGATACCTAAAAACCCCCCACCCCCATTTTTTTTTTAAAGATTGATTTATTTATACAGAACTGGGGTACAGGCCAGAGATGCGGAGGGTGAGAGGATTCACCAGAGACAAAGTGGGGAGCAGAACAGGCAGATGATCAAAGTACACTGCTGAGGGGAGCAGCGGGCGGGTCAGGAGAGGTCTGCCACGCCATGTGATCACCTCCGGGGCAGGTGGGGATCGAACTCATGCAGAAGTGGCTTCAGCTTCTCAGTGCAGTGCTCTAACCTGCTGCACCACCAGGGAGGGCCCCCCATTTTTTTTAATCCCCCAAATAATCTGGACTCCATGTGACTTTATACCATCGGCTAGGGGTCAGAACTTCCTAGAAGTGGCAAGAAACATGACGTGACCTCTGAGAAAGGCTCATACATAATACAGACCTCCAAGAAAGAGGATGAAGGCATCTAAAGGACAAGGTCTTGGCTCTACCTCCTGCTACTCAACCATGGCCTCCCCGACTAACGGAACCAAACAAGAACCCGTTACAGTGTGGCTCAAAGCGGGTGATGCGAAAACACAGTTTCAGCTGTTCTCTCTGCACTCTGATAAGGCCAAATTTCATTTCACCCTGCCTCACTGGACATTTGGGGTAGGCCAGGTGAGCATGAAGCTGCACTAAGAAGCTAAAGGCACTTCGGCATGAGTTCGATCCCGCCCCAGGAGGTGATCCACATGGCAAGGCAGACCTCTCCTGACCGGCCCTCTGCTTCCCTCAGCAGTATATTTTGTCAGTCGGCCTGTTCTGCTCCCCACTCTGTCTCTGGTGAATCCTCTCACCTCACCTGTGCCTCTGGCTTGTACCCCAGTTCTACATGCATAAATAAATAAATCTTAAAAAAAAAAAAGAACTATATTTTGAGTACGTCAGGCAGGATTGCAAAGTCACCCGCAACTCCCTGACATAAAGCAGAGTGAGTTATTCCAAGACAGGCGGGGTGCAACTCTCTACCTGACGACTCACTGCCGCATTTCTAACCGTGGACAGTAGAGCAGAAACCCAGAGGGCAGTGTGCTCACTCCCTTAGGGTACTCATCTTCCCAATTCCACTGGAAGATCAGGACAGGAAAGAATCCTATCCTTATCCCTTTTGCAATCCAAGACTGACACTGAGTAAGAATAAGGGACTTGAAGATTATTTACTAATAGAAGTATCTCTCCCATAAACACTTGTCAAATAGAGATAAATATCCTCCTTTCTGTATACTGATATAGTAAAAGGAGGAAAGAAGGATCTTCAAGAGAACAGCTCAACCCCAAAGGTCATCTCCGGGGAAGGAATGGCCCTCCATGGCGTCACTTCAGTCATTCAAATGCTGCACTTTGCCCACCAGATACAGATATACCAGGGAGGCCTCTGGAAAAATACCTTCTCCAGAGCTGGGGCAAGAGTCTCTTGTAACACTCACCACTTCCCTCCAGCCCCGCCTCTTACCTTCTACAGGGTGGGTTTTCAGCTTGGTGCAGAGGTTCATCACACCTCCATACTGGATGTTGATCTGCTCTATGGCATCCGCCGAACGCAGCTCCATGAGCTTCCTCAGGTCCATGACCGTGCAGCCGAAGTCCCCATCGCGGCTCTCAGCCACAGAATTGGCTGGCAAAGCACGTTCTGTTGGGTTCGTCATTTTGCTTGCTGTTACCAAGCCCCTCCACCACAGAAAATGTGGAGTTCTCCTTCAACTGCCCGAGGTCTCTCGCCTCCCTGCCTCAACTGCTCCCAGTTGCTTCTCCAGGGGCCCAGTCAGGTAAGATCGACTATATTTTGTGCAATCAGCTTCAGAGTAGCAGCCTTGAGCCCAGGTCCTTTTGTGTCTAAAGCCTGGCAGCGAAAGGAGGAAGAGAATGGGGGAACCGAGTGGAGGCCGGACCACGTGTCACGATGATTGGTGTCCCCAGATGGTATCCCCAGTCGTCTAGGATAGGTAGGTTCCTAGCTCAGACCAACTTGCCCAGATGGAGGTGTAAACAGGATGTGCATGTTACCATGGAGGCAACCTTAGCAACAACCAGTAACTGCAGTGGTGGAGAGGCGGCTGGAGAAGGAGGAAGAGGAGCGCTCCCTGGATACCAACGATAACTGGATCTCTGGAATAAAGAGTAGGACAGATGAAAAGAAACAATTAGATCAGTGATGGGAATCTGGCTACGGGAAGGGCGAGAGGTACCCATTCTAGCACAAGGGTTTTGGTGACAGTTGAGGCCTGAGCTGAACTGACAGCGGAGGCCTGAGCTGAGGGAGCAGAGTCAGGAGAGGCCCCTTCCTCCCTGGGAAGCCCCAGCATCCTATAGTCTCCGATGTAGAAGTAATTTCAGATACACCTCAGTCTTCAGGCCTCACCTCTCTCAAACCGAGTAACACAAATGCTAGAACTTCAGGAACCTGGACATAAAAGGTCACGACCTCGATGGCTGTAACGCTCTCCTGCTGTATGAGGGGCCACAGATCCTTGAGTCTGCACTTACCTGGAATTAGTGAGCAGAGGTCAGAAAAGGAGTTCAGACCTCAGTGAGCTTGGGGCCAGCCTTTCCCTCCCTCACGCCCCGCAGCCCCTTCTGACGTACACACCACACTTACAGACCGGGAGGACAATGTGATAGAGGATGCCAAAATCCTCCGAGGCCCAGCTCTGTGCATTATCAGCGGGTTAGGCATCAAGTTCAGGTCTTAGGACTGAACCCCACCCCACTTCAAAACGCTTTGGGGAGGGAGGGAGAGTGAAGAGCTCTGGCAGTTGGTGATATAGGGTGGAACCTTCTCACATAAAGGGGACAGACAGACCTCTGAGGAGGAAAGATAGTGAGGCAGCACTCATCCACGCAGAGTGCAGGCCACCACCAGGCCAGCAGGGGCAAGGAGGGGCCCACGTGTCAGGAGCCCTGGAGGGCCTCAAATAAGCATCCAGGAGGCAAGTATTGCTCCCCTCAGAAAGGCCTGCATTCTCCCTTCACACACACACACAAATACACACACCAACACACACACACACACTGCCCGGAGAGTGGGGGTGGTGGAACTCGGTGTAGGTGAGACACAGCTGAAGGTGGGAAGAAAATTTATCCTGAGCCTGTTTTCAATTTCAGTGGGGGGCTGTGTTTTTGCAGGAGCCACTGCCACAGAGCAGTCCTTGAAAGGGAGGGGCCACCCTGAGCTCAGCTCCAGAACCTGGGCCCCAGCCCTGGATAAGCACCTCCTACAGTTCTGAGTTCAGTTACAGGGGGTGGAGGTGGGGGAACAGGGGTGGGGAGGGAAGAGGGGAGCGCGAAGAGCACCTCTGGCCAACCTCTCTGTAATGAATAGAAGACACCCTCTTTCTAGAAGGTAAACAAAGAGGCATAAGCACCGCCAGGGAGACCTTGGCTGTTTTGTCCATTATGTTTTCAAAAAATCACCTGTGGCCAAAGTTCTTGGAGATTTCAATCAATCGTGTCTCTGCAGGTAGCGCTGGGTGGAAGTGGTTACACCCTCCATCTCCCCACGTGTCCACCGCCTCCTCCTAGCACAGATTTTTAGGGCTACTCTAACTTATAAAGGGTAAGCAAACAGGGGTTTGCCTTGTTGTGTTTATTATTTTGCTGGATACTCTTTTCAGATGTCCTCAGAGAGTCCTGGAGGACAAGGAGGTCTGGGAAGAACCCAGGGCAGTGCCTAAAGCCCTTCATGCCACTCGCATGGGGCGGGGTGAATATTCTCTCCAGTTCAGCATTTCCTTTGAGCCTGGAAGGAGTGGGAGGAAGCCCATGTTGACCCCTGAGTGGAACTCCTTAACCTCTCAAGAGGATGTTGATGAAAGTGCTGATAGAATGTTAAGCTGCAAATCAGAAGATTTTACTTCTCCGGTGTTCACCCACTACAATGTTTGTTTCATTAAAGCAGACTTGCGTTTCTGGCTGACCGCGTTATCTCCAGTGCCTCGATGGGAACCCTCACATACAAGGAATCCAGCTCTTTTTTTTTTTTTTGGTTGAATAACCAGGAGCAGATTTACCAGGCATCCTTTGGTCAAATCACTTAGGCTTCTTAAAGCTTAGTCCCTCCCACCTTTAACTGGGGGAAGATTCAGCCCATGAAAGTGACAGGGATGATAACAGCACTTGGAAATCTTAGGGTAAAGGCGCCCACTTCAAGTTGACCTTAATGCACTTTTGAAAGCCAGCCCTTTGGACAGCGGGAAATTCCAAGGCAGTTTGATTAGGAATAACCCTTCGTGAGGTTAGAACCATTGTTGATAAGCACTGGCCCAAATGGCCCTGAGTCTCCAGAGAGGCACAGTCCAGTCAGAGTTCCTTACGTCTCTTCAAGGCATCAAGAAGAGATTCTTCACTCCAGAGGTGACCGATGAGAAAGGTCTTGTATGGTTAGAACCCGTGAAGCATGGAACAAAGAATGAGGTCCCCCTGCTTCCAGGAGCTCTAGAGACACCGCACAGGTCAAATCCTGAGCTCCTGGCACAAGACCAAAAGGCCGTGGTGGCTGGAGCCTAGCTCCAGGTGGGATTTCGTGAAAGTGCTTTCAGCATTTGGAGGCTTTTCTCTGGGCTTTCTTTCATTTATTTATTTATTTAAAAATTTATTTGTTTATGCATACAGAACTGGGGTACAAGCCAGAGGTACAGGGAAAGCAAGAGGCTTCACCACAGACAGAGTGAGGGGAGCAGTGGGCAGGCCAGGAGAGGTCTCCTGCGCCAGAGGTCACCTCCAGGGCTGGGGATCGAACCTGCACTGAAGTGGTTGCGGGCTAGCTCACAGTGCTGCGTCCTAACCTGTTGCACCACCAGGGAGGGCCAGACCCTGAGCTTTCTAGATCTTGAGTTCCTTGCTCCTGCTGAGCTCGGCTAGCCCCTGACCTTATTAGGTAACTGGCAAGGAGTGATCTGTAAGTGCTCGCACTGCCTCAGCCTGGGACGCAAGGCTCAGATGCCTGGGAGGTACCACCTCCTGTCAGGACGGATTAGTCATTCAGTTTGGGGCATTCTGGGTAAGATGTGTTCTCACTCTGGTTTCAAGTGTTTTGCCAGCCTAAGGGATGATAAGAAGCACTAACTCTCTCACCCATTCCTGCAGGGTAGGGAAATCCTATGACTTTCCATGATCATTAAATAATTTTAATTTTTTCCTTCTAAAGTTTTGTCACATCTGTTGTGTAATTTTTAAAAAAAATTATTTATTTATGCATACATAACTGAAGTAATAATCTAGAGATATGGAGGATGAGAGGATTCACCAGAGACAGAGTGGGGAGCAGAACAGGCAGGTCAATGAAGTACACTGCTGAGGGGAGCAGCGGGCGGGTCAGGAGAGGTCTGCTGCGCCATGTGGGCCAGCTCCCGGGCTCGGGATTGAACCAGCACTAAGGAGGCTGCTGCTAGCTTGCAGTGCTGCGCTTTAACCCAGTGTGCCACCAGGGAGGGTCCCTCTTGTGTAATTTGTAATGACAGGTGAAGCACTGTCACATCAGTTCCAGGTAGGATAGTGTGACAGTTCCCTGTCTCTCAGTTGCATGCACAGATATCCAAGGAGATAAAAAGTGACCTGGTCTTTGGCAAGCCAGTGGCCAAAATGTCATTTTGTTATCCCTTGCTTCAGCCTCTGAATCTGGACCTTTCCATTTTCTAAAGAACATCTTATGCCCTCCATGGTGTCGCAACGGGTTAGAACACAGCCCTGCAAGCTGGCCATAGCCGCTTCAGTGCGAGTTGGATCCCTACTCCAGAGCTGACCCACATGGCGCGGCAGACCTCTCCTGACCCGCCCGCTGCTCCCCTCAGCAGTGTACTTCGCTGATCTGCCTGTTCTGCTCCCCACTCTGTCTCTGGTGAAGCCTCTCACCGCCCCTGCTCCTCTGACTTGTACCCCAGTTCTGTATGAATAAAATAAATAAATAAATAAAATTCTATATCTGGTTAGGGTGTATTGGGGAAAAAAAGGATATCTTAGAGGTTTTTTAAAATGTCTCTGGGATACAGAGGACAACCATTTTCATTTGAAGGAAATGCTGACTCTTATCCTGCACCTTCTCCTTTAGGGTCAACTGCATACCCGAGGAGCAAACCACCCACACTTCCTAAACCCCATTCTAGGGCTGGGCTCTCTTGCAAGTTCCAGAAATAAGGAAGTTCCAGAGACCACCAAGCCATAAACAGCAGTGAGAGGCTCCGTCTCCTCCAATTTTATCCCAGGAATTCCCTGTATTTGGGAATCTCCCCAGGGTGCCAATCAAAGAGATACACCCCAGATTACGAGGAAGAGGGTACCTCCTCAAATAGGGGAGAGAGCAGAGAGGGCATTTTGAGGCTGTCAGGAGCCCACCCCCTTGCACCACCCTGCCCAGGGCCCCACTGAACCTGGTGCCATGCATGGGAATGAAGTATGAGTGGAAGCCGGGACAGTCGAGAGGGGGGCTGGTGGCTGGGGCTGCAGGTGGCTGCAGCTGGACCTGCCCAAAATAACGAGCATCTGCGTTAGACCCTGGCCTCGCTGGCAGCAGGGGCCCTGCCCTGCCCTCTCCACTGGCCTCAGACCCCTTGCTCAGGATGGAGCTGGTGGCAGCCAGAGGTACAGGGCACGAAGGGTGAAGAATGGAAGACCTGGGGGTCGGGGCAGGCTGCTCCCACCTGAGAATGCCCCAGACTCAAGTATGAAACCTGCTTTGCACCCCACAGCCTCTTCTGTTTTATCCTTCATCCCAAATGAGGTTCTATTTCGCTTACTTTCAGGCGGGGCGGCAATGGGACAGACAGACAGACACACACACTCTCACTTTTGGGCACCCCCATGCTTCTGAGGGCCGAAGCTCAGCAAGACAGCTGGCAAGCAGTTGAACACAGGTGGGGGGGGGGCGGTGGCGCTTCTCTCTAAAGGTCTAAACACAAAGCTCTCTGCTCCCCTCCTCTTTCCAGGCCTCTCAGTCCCCTGACCCAGATTCTAGCCCTCACTTGCCACTTCCTGCTGCCATCGTCACTGTGACCCCAGGTCCTCCCTTCCTTTCTTCCCCAGGCCTGCCCGGCCCTCGCTCTCCTCTAACGCCTATTGGCCCAGGAGCAGACCTGCACACACACCCCTGCAGCCCACAGGCCAGTCAGTGTCAGGTGGCTGATGTGCACTGGGGCAGCCCCGCCTGCAACATCACCCCACTTCCATGTCCATGCTGGGAAGCCCACGAGCACCAGGGCACCCAAGCCAGGCCCTGCATTGGCCACAGCATGCCTGACTGGGGCTCTGGGCTCTGAGGCTGATTCTCAGCCAGCCACAGAGTCAGGGTACTGGGGGGAGCTTCTTGGTTAGAGGCAGTGTACATGTGACTCCCTCACTGTCCTCCTCTCCCTAAGGCTGCTCCTTTAAGAGTGTTCCCTGGGACCTCCCTGGTAGCGCAGCAGGTTAAAGCACAGCACTAGGAAGCTCTCCATAGCCACTTCAGCATGAGTTAGATCTCCCGCCCCGGAGGTGACCCACATGGTGCAGCAGACCTCTTTGACCTGCCCGCTGCTCCCCTCAGCAGTGTACTTTGTCCATCTGCCTGTTCTGGTCCCCTCTCTGTCTCTGGTGAATCCTCTCACTGCCCCTGTACCTCTGGCCTATGCCCTAGTTCTGTATGTATAAATAAGTCTTAAAAAAAAAAAAATGAAAGGGGTGTCCCTTTCATTCCACAGCAGAAATGACGTGCTGGAGTCAGAGTATCTATTTGAAGAAATGTGTCACCCTCAACCTTTGGGCTCAGGGATCCAGAATTTATTCCTTCTCGGTGGAGTGACCCGCGAGGACTTCTGGGCCAAGTGGAATCCATGCATGCCCTGGGCCAGCCCTCCCGAGCACCTGTCCCTGACACATTCTGACACAGCCCCAGCAGGGGATACGTGCCAGGCTGTTCGCGGGAACACTGTGGTGACGTCTTCCAGTGACGGATACGAGCTAGAAGACGGGGCTATTAGCCGCACGGTGACAGCTATGCAGGACCACACCGTGGTTTCAAAAGCAGAGCTTAGCTGGGGAAAAAGTGATTTAATAGCTTTTAGATAAATTAAAAACAAATGTATCTAACGCAATTCTATACATTTTTAAGGGGCACACTTAAATAAAAAGATACATTTTATCCTGTAAAAATGCAGCTCACAGGCACAGAAGGGAAGAGAGGTGGTGACATGGGGACAGTGACCCCAGGAAGGTCCCAGGCTGGACCCATGATGATAAGGGGCCATGGGTCTCTAATACTGACTCGAATGTCTGCACCCCAGGTCCGAAAACAAAACAAACAAAAATAAAGCATATACAGTGCTGAAAGCTCTCACCCCCGAGGGGCCATACCGTCTAAGAGAGGCTTTGACAATGATGACCAAGTTTATCAGTTCTGCCCAGATGCCTTCAGGAGGCCAGAAGAAGGTAGACCCCGATAGCACAGACTTGCCCCAGTGATACCAAGAACTGACCCAACGTTCATTGTCTGTTCCTGCTCATCTGGCCTGTTGAATTCCAAACCATGTCAGAGACCCCAGGGGCCATCAAGATGATCAGGAAGCTTCCTGGCAGGTGCTGGAAACCAGCAAGAATGTTCCACTTCCAGAGGGCAATACCGCCCGGACTCCACCCTAAAGCGGCATCAACATCATTATGTTCCACAGGGCAGGACCTTGGGCACAGCCCCTTTGCAACCGTCTGAATCATACTGACCCCAGGTCACTCTGTGGTCCCCCTTCCTGTGTGTGGCAAGGGTGTAGGGTGTGTTCAGAGGAGGCTGGGGCTCAAGGCAACACAGAGAGTGAACGAGCACGCTGGCTGTTTCCTTCCGTTGATTAAGGGGAGTAAGTTGACTTCAGTGCTCATCTAGAAGGTCTGGCCACTCTCACCAGATGGTGGGGTGCTCGGGACGCAGGCCAGGAGAGGGTCTCTGCTCTCACCCCGAGCGAGGCACAGCTCCGAGGAACCGGACGAGAAGTTCTGAGGCCCCAGACAGGACACAGACTCGGGCAGTAACATTGAGACGTCTAGTGTATACACTCTTGGACAACACAGATTGCCTTTCTTGGGGCTGCTGTGGTTTTTCCAGGGAGACAAAGAAGCTTTTTAGCAGCTGGTTTGGATTCAGTTATTTTTAGAAACAAATTTCAGCAGAATCATGCCATGCTTGTGGACGGGGAGAGGAGGGTCAGCCCCCCGGTCTGATGGAGTCAGATCGCGTGGCCCCAAGGCCTCAGTTCTGGCGGGGCCCTTGGGGGTGAGGGCTGAGCTCCTGACCTCAGACAGAGGAGGCTGCATCTGTCATCTGAGGGGCGTGCTGGATGGCTGCACTGTCCCCAGGGGTTCAGCTGGAGGGGAAGCAAATGAGCCTTCCCATCTGACCCAGACAGTGATCAGAGTATCGCACACTGGACATCAGGCCTGGCCAACACTCTGGCTGCCTCCTGCCCCTCCTGTGACAGTCACCTGTTCGGTCACCACCTTCGCCTCTCAGCCCAGCTATGTTCTGGAAGCCCTAGACAAATGGCAAAACTCCTCCAGGCTTAGAGAATGGCAGGAAAGAGCCAGAGACTCTCCCCAGGAATGGGTCATCTTGCTGCCTGGTTCCCCATTATACAGATGGGGCCCCGAGTCTACTCTGGGGTCTTTGAAACAGACTCACATCCTTGCTCTCGAGTCCTGTTCAAAGGCAGTGGTTCTCCAAGTGAGCACCTGGGAGGGCTGCTTAAAACTTCTACTGACTGAGCCCAGTTCCCAGAGTTCTGGATTCAGGAGGCAAGGGTGGGGCCAGGGGGTGAGCATTTCCGACTGAGGAGGAGATGGGATGTGGTCTTGGGAAGGTAGAAGAGACCATCCATCAACTGTCTGCAAGCAATATCCTGAGAATCTCCAACACAGCTGACAGCACTTGGGGGACTTTGAGGAGGTACCCAGTCATGGCATCATCCCTAGATCTTGGCTGATGGGGGGTGGATCTTGGCTTCTCCTGCCGCCCCCTCTTGTCCTCCCAGAATACTGTTCACCTCAGGGCAGCCCCCTTATTCAGAAAGATCCTCTATTTCCTCCGGGAAAGCCCCTCTCCCTTGTCCTTGATAAAATATACCTGAAGGGAGCCCTCCCTGGTGGCGCAGCGGGTTAAGCACAGCACTAAGAAGCTAAAGTCACTTCACAATGAGTTCGATCCCTGCCCCGAGGTGACCACATGGCGTTGCAGACCTCTCCTGACCCGCCTGCTGCCCTCCTCAGCAGTGTACTTTGTCTATCTGCCTGTTCTGCTCCCCATTCTGTCTCTAGTGAATCCTCTCACCCTCCTGCATCTCTGTGCCCCAGGTACCCCAGTTCTGTATACAGAAATAAATAAATCTTAAAAAAAAAAAAAAAAGACCTGAAGGATTTCCCTGAACAGATTGCACCAGACGCTAAGGTTTATTCAGAAAGTTAAAGCAAGCTACATTTTGAGGTTCAAAGAAACACCCAGACACCTTTCAGTTTCAGGGGGTGCCTCCATCGGAGTGGAGAGCCGGTGGGATAATGCATAGGTGAGGGGAAGAGCAGAAACAAGACTCCACCGGTCACTTCGGGCTTCCCAGATGTGCTCAACATACCCCAGCACATCTGGACACCGACACCGGCTGCCTTTTCCCCTGCCATTGTCCATGACTCCATGGCCCCCACAGAATGGCCAGCCCAAACCTCCCCCCTTCTCAGGGGGGGTGCACCCGCTGGTGGAGAGCAGCTGCTGTTTTCCAGTTGGGTGACAGGCTGCTAGAAACACTCTCAGGTTGCTATGGCAAAGTGAGTGTGCAGCCTGGCTACGGGGAAGCTATTTATGAGCCTGAAGGGCAGAGTGGTCTGTTTTTTATTATTTTACTTTTAAAGTTTTCCTTTCCCAACCCCCAAGATCGCGTAAAAAAAAAGAAAAGAAAAAAACCACCACAACTTTCTCAGGAATCAAGAGGATAGCCAGAAACCACAGCTCAGGACCTGAGCCAGGGAGGGCAGCCACAATGGGGACCACGGGCAAGCCCCTCTGAAGAAGGGACTGAGGGGGTCTTGCTGACCCCTGCCTCTTGGCTCATGGGGGAAGGTCAAAGCGCCGGGTCCCCTGACCCTTGTGCCACTTAGGTGACTGGAAAGGCGCAGATACTTTTCTCTTCCTTCCCAGCGAACAAAATGCTCCAGCAGGCAGTTTTCAAGTCTCCACCAGGCCCTCGACAGCCAAAGCCATAAAAGGTGAAGACACTGAGGATATCCCGCCAGAGGCCATGGGAAGACGCCTTAACACCCCTCCACCTCGGGGCCAGCCCACCCACAGGCCCTGGCCGAGGGGGGCCTCCATTTATGCAGACCTGGAGAACCTTCCCACACAGCACGGTGAACACCCCAAACCAGCACCCCCATGAGGCCGGCACTCAAGGTTCAGAGGCTGATTTTCAGTGGGAGGCTAGGTTGTCTAAACACCTAGCCTCAGTCCAAGACTCAGCACGCGGGAGGTCTTGGCAGAAGACGCAGGGGTGAGTGGAGGGCCGTCTCCACTCGGATGAGGGCCTCTGCCTTCTCCACTCGCCCGAC
This sequence comes from Condylura cristata, assembly GCF_000260355.1. NCBI lineage: Eukaryota > Metazoa > Chordata > Mammalia > Eulipotyphla > Talpidae > Condylura > Condylura cristata. The sequence goes on along the minus strand of NW_004567119.1, from coordinate 39,485,200 downwards.
CAAAAATAAAGAACTAATAAAAAAGAAGACATGAGCCCTGGGAGATAGGCAGTGCAGAGGTGGGAGGGACGAGCCCACTTGGTGAAGGAAGAGCTGAAGTGAGCACTGACTGCCGGGCCAGGCTGCTGGCCCCCAAGTCACCCCAGTAAGAGAGGGAGGCTCTTTCTGCAAAGAGCTGTAACATAAAGCCCACTGCAGGATTTGATCTCCCTCTTTCTCTACCTTATTCCAGCTTCTTCTGGGTTAGTCTACCCTAAAAGGGAGGACACCCCTCCCCACTGCTGGGCATATCAAGCAGATAAAAACTGGAGCGCAAATCCTGCATTCTGTCCCAATCCCTTCCATCATCACAGCTTATCACTGAATGTCTCCCAGATGTCACTGTGGCTCAGAAAGGATACTGATGAGAACAAGCCCCAAAGAGAGGAGAGAGGGCAGAAGGGGGAAGCCGGGCTGTTTCTATCAGGGGCACACCCTTTGCGCCCCAGGAGAGGCCTAAGTCCTAATTGACACGCCTGGTTAGCTGACGGTGTCTCGCTGGGAAACTCAGAACTTGGGACAGAGATCTGTCCTGGCAGCACCTTCAGGCTAGAAGCGCAGCACAGGGATGATTTCTGAGCCTAGTCAAACCAGCTGTCAGCAGCATCCAGCTGTTCCCACAGGGCAGGGAGGGAGAAAGAAGGGGAGGAGAGGGTCTGATCCTGGCCACTGACCGGAACAGTTGGGAGAAGCTGGCAGCAACGTGCTGAGCCAGTATTCCGGACATCTACGTTTCTGTTCCTAGGACTCGGTATTAACTGTAGCTGAGTGGCCATTCGTTAGGGATATATAAAAGCAGTCAAGCCCCACAAGCCCCACGGCAGAGGGAGCTTGCAAGAACTGGCTGACAGAAGATCGATTGAAAGGACACAGATCCATGGTGATGGACACAGGCCCAGTGTGGCAAGACAAAGGTGACTGAGCCACTGGTCACTGACAGAAGGCTCTGGGGGAGGTGTGGAGGGCCCTGGGTGTTCCTCGCCCAGCGCAGAGAGGCGGCATCTTAACTAGCGCTGACCTAGCGAGCAGAATGAAGCAAGGATCCACCCTTCCTGCTCCATTTCCAAAGAAAGGAGGAATAAGGAAGTCCCCCAAAACACTCCTCTCCAGCGACAGCCAGTTATCTAGAGGTCCCCCGAAGCTTCGCACCTCCACACTTGCCGCCACCCCCCCCCTCTCGGGACCCTGATATCAGCAGACTGAATGGACTGGGGTGCATCTCTCGGTTCTGCAGGCCACAGCAACAGGCCGCTCTGGTGCAGGCAGGGGGAGACCAGCCACCCACTGGGAGAGGCAGCTGTGACCGCAGAGATGTCCCCCGAACAGCCTCTTGACTGCACTCCCACACACAGCACTGTAAACAACCACAGCCGTAATGCAGAGAGGACCGGGGGCGGCGGGAGAACGACAGTGATGGTGATGGCAGGGCGGTCCGAGGAAGTGGCAAAAAGGGGACATTTTCTGAATTATCTCTAAGGCGCTGCGCCGCCAGAAACCACGGGAGAAGTGCCCAGTGCCAAACTCTTCGCTCTGCCTCCTTTTTCTCCCTGCCCCTCATTCCCAAGTTCCTGGCATCGTTTCTTCCCGTCTCTGGAGGCCCCTTCTGCATCTCTCCCCAGCTCCCTTTCACCACATTTCCAGGGGCAGCCTCATTGGATGAAACTCCATTCTCCTTACCTGGCTAACTTCTGACATCACCCTGTGCTAGTGCGATCGGCTGGAAGAGCAGGAGAACAGGTGTGCCAAGAAGCAAGTCGGGTTCCACCAGGCTGACCCTGGCCGGCCAGTCAATACTACCGGGCCGCAGGTGGTAAGCCAGAAAGGCTCACCAGGTGAACTCTGAGTCAGGCTGTGTCTGGACTTTGCTTGGCTAAGTCAAATATTTATGTAGTATCTAAATATGTTTGGAGCACAGGCCAGCTCCCAATGGGTGGGGGATGAGAAAGGATTGGAAAATGTTTTATGGGTCAAAAACAAAAGTCAGGGCCCTCCCTGGTGGTGCAGCAGGGTAAAACACAGCATTACGAAGCTAAAGCCATTTCAACACCAGTTTGATCCCCGGCCAGGGAGGTGACCCACACGGCGCGGCAGACCTCTCCTGACCCGCCTGCCCACTGCACCCCTCAGCAGTGTACTTGGTCAAATGGCTTGTCCTGCTCCCCACTCTGTCTCTGGTGAATCCTCTCACGGCCCCTGCACTTCTGACCTGTACCAGTTCTGTATGTATAAATAAATAAATCTTTAAAAAACAACAACAAAAGTCAGGATTACTATGCTCAGCCACATTCTCGGTCCAGCATCAACAGGGCAGGGTCCTGTGGTGGGAGGGCTGGGAGGCTACACAAACATGGAGGAGTCCTCAGAGCTGTTCAGCCTCCCAGCTCCACAGCATCTGGTACAAATGGTCACGCCCCATGCCCTCCTCCTCTTAATCAATTTGGTCACTTGGTAAAGTTCAGGGGACAAAGTTGCATGTTTGCATTTTGCACATGCCTAGAGGAATGTGAAAGGCAGGGCGGGGGGTTGCATGCTGACCCTGGCTCTCCGGGCAGTGGGAAGTTCAAGGGCGGAGCACTATCGGTTGGCCTTACCAACTCCAAGCGGCCAGGGCGCCCTCCCACCTCAATTCCACTCCAAGCCCATGTCCCTTGAGCAGGGCGTATAGATGTGTGGAGGCTAGGACCAGCTTGCGGTGACCGGCAGCTTACGGTGACCGGCTGCTTATGGTGACCGGCTGCCTTCCAGCTCTCCCTGCCCCACAATGCACGATTCACGGGGGCCTAGCCAAAGTCATCCCGACCCAGGAGACGGCCTTCACAGCCTGCCCACCTGCATCTGGCTGTCACTTGATTCTGCAGAAGATTCCCAGGGCTCCCCCTTCCTCTTTGCCACACAGCCTGGCCAGCTGTTTTAAGTTAGTGAGATGGTCATGGCCAGAGGGCAATCCTTTTGGAGTGAGGTGCAGTCCCTGCTCTCCCTTCAGGGTTTAACCCTGTGAGAAGCCAAGGACAGGAGGACAGAGAGGACAGTAGGACAGCCGCCAGCCATGCTCGTTCCTCCCTCCAGCAGCTGCCCGGAGAGGACATCTTGGTGGGGGGAGCCCCGGGGCAGGGAGCCATGGAGACTTTGCCGTCTACGGCTGTGGAATTCTTCCACCGGGCTCCTGCTGTTAATCATCTCAACTCCCCAGATTCCAAACTTGGGGCTTTAAAAGGTAGCACTAGAGCAAGGACAAACATGTCCAGATGAAAAAGAGAAAGAGTGTTCTTTTCAGCTACAGGAGAACCACTCCTAACTTCAGTCTTCTGGGGAACCGTGAGAAGGGGAAGAAGTGAACCATGGAAGTGTGGGCCACACTCCAGAAGCCTCTTCTAGATCCCAGCTCACACTGCCTATGCACTCAATCCAGATGCTACAGACAACACTGTCCTCGTCCCTCACCTACTCGGGTGGGACTGTCTGGGACTGCTTTGTTTAACATCCTTTAAGCAGGTCTGACAAATCGGAGGCTCCTGGCCCCATGTAGAGAGAAGAACTCGAGAGCTCCCAGCCGTGACCGCAGGAACACTGACTTCCAAGATGGCAGAAGTGGCCTTGTGGCAAGGTCGCCATGGTTTCTCAGAGAACAAACACAAGTTGAGCCCTAAGGATGGGCAGAGGGTGACTTGCCTGTTTCTTTTTCTAGGAATAGTTTCAGGAGCCAGGCCAGGATGGGGACGCAGTGAAGTGAAGGGGACAGAAGGTTCCATGGGCAGGAAAATGGACAGTCCTGCCTGTTCCCATTCTCCCAGGGGAAGCTACGTGCAAAGCCCCATATAGAGGGTGAGAAGGCACTACTGGGGGCCAGATAAACCTTACTAGTAGACAGCAACCTCTCCAGCAGGTGCCCAGACCATCTAGCCTGGGGGCGGGGACAACAAACCCTTAGGTGGAGCTGCTCTGAAAAAGGTGAGAATCTCCAAAGGAAAAGAGTTTTACCTGCAAGAGGGCAGGTGAGAACATCCCCGGACATCATGAGCAAAGACACCAGTCGCAGAAGTGAGGCCCACCTTGCTGCCCAGCCCTCCACATACCCTGTGACCTCTCGTCCGTGTCCTCCCGTCTTCTGTGTCCTCCGGGAGGACATTGGCACGCCACTTTCCCGGGACCCCTGGCCAGGACTCTTACTCTCACTTCCAAAGGGGGCAGGCGGGATAAAGCCAAATCCAGTGCCCAGAGGCTACCACCCCGTCCCAGCAGAGCGGTCAGCTGAACAGCCCCCTGGCCAGGGAATTCCATTTCCTACTCTTGACAGCTCCCTGTAGCTTCTGAGAACCCCCTGGAAGACTTCTTCAGAGCTGGTGCCAGTTTGGCTCACACTGAAGTCGGAAAGGAGACACCCTGCCCGTCCTGGGACTCGGCTACACCGGGAAGCGGTGATGGTGCCACCAGAGGTTACTGCCGTAGTGCCCAGCTGCCTTCTCAAAGCAGAGAGCAGGCAGAAACTGGGGGGCCTAATCGCAGCCTCAGCACTCGCAATTGTATGAGCCAGAAAGTTACTGGCTGCTTCCAACCAACTACAGCAATATCTTTTAGAATCTCAGAAACTCGGGCAGGCAGGGGACATTGGAGAACGCGATAAACTCCTGTCCCTTTGAGTGCTGAGCCCTGGGGGTCTACCGGGGACAGCCCCTGGTTTTAAAAGAAGGGTAGAAACAGCTCCCTTCCTTGTTCATCTGTGTGTATCCAACACATCCGGGTGTCCTGCAAGCCGGCTTGTGGCCATTACAGGGGAGGATCCCCGCCCAGCCCGGGCCTCCCCACGGGTTCGTGCCTATACCCTAAGCAGCGGGGAGCTGTCTTAGGGCTTTGCAGTGTGCACAGTGAGCCCTGACAGGGGCACCAGGCAGGGAGGTGAGCGGGAGATATAACACCCGACTTTTTGCTGGACAGGCCAGGAACACAGGGCTGTTTGCATCTGAAGCAGGCAGGTTTGTGAAATGACTCTAAGCAATGAAAGAGTCAGCAGCTGCACTTAACTGTCAACGTGGCTTCTTGCCGTGGGGGGCCAGACCCTAAGAAGTAGCTAAGGAAGAAAAATCCTCAACGGGGATGCACCAGGGGTTGCTGACATCAAAGTAGCCACGCCCCATGGGCCCAGGCCCTCCTCAGGCCAGGAGAGCCAGAAGTGCCTGCGCTTGGCCAGCCTCCAGCCACATGCAGCTAACTGGCCTTCCCATAACTGGGTTTGCCTCCCCTCCATGCACCCTCTAGCTCTGTTCTTCCAGAGCTTTAGCTTCCTCGCCTGACAAATGGTCATCATAAGCATGACATACCTCAGGGAGAAGTTGTGAGCATTATTACTTCTTTAGTAAGCCAAGGTCCACTGTCCTTGGATAAAGGTCAATTGATTAAGATGCTACTGAATAGGGCCCTCCCTGGTGGCACAGCGGGTTAAAGCACAGCACTAAGAAGCTTAAGCCACTTCAGCATGTTTGACCCCCGGCCTCACAGGTGACCCACATGGCACAGCAGACCTCTCCTGCCCGCTAATGGCTCCCCTCAGCAGTGTACTTCGTCGATCTGCCTGTTCTGCTCCCCACTCTGTCTCTGGTGAAGCCTCTCACCGCCCCTGCACTTCTGGCCTGTACCCCAGTTCTGTATGCACAAATAAATTAAAAAAAAAAAGAAGCTACTGAACAATGAGACCAGCTCCCAGTGCCCTGCCACCTTGCTCCGACACATTGCAGCCCGGGGTCTGGACCTAGTTCTTGCCACGAGGACAGCAGCACTCCACACGCATCAACTTTTGCAGGTACGTCTGGGGTATCTGCCTGCCAAAATTCCTCCTAGGTGTCATCAGCAAGACTGGGCGGGAAGACAGAAAAGCTCATGAGGGTTGCAGAATGCTGTGGGCAGAACTCACATCCGGGTCCTGCCTCATAGTACTGAAGCTGACGTGTCACTGTCGTCGGCACAGCTCCCTGAGAGGCCATCCTCCTACAGACATCTAGCATGGGGTCTGAAAGGTGGCATGACTCACTAAGGTCACACAGCCACAGGAAGAGCTGCAAGGAGCAAGTTATTTGCCACAAGGTGCTATAAAGGCAGTGGACAGAGACAGGAATAAGAGAACAGGAGAATGGCCTACATTAAACAGTCAACCCAGGACACTGGAGCTAGAGGATTCCTGTCTTTGATGAGGTCAGAAGATCAAGAGAGGTTCTTTGTGCTCCCCAGAATTTGCTGGGAGGCACGGTGTGTGATGCTGGCAGGTGTCATCACTGAGGTCCTGGGCACCTTGTGGGCATGGATGGTGGTCCAGAAATAGTGCAGCTGCTGGTGCACTGAGGGGCGAAGAGGGAGAGAAGGGGAGAACCAAGGCAAGAGGTGGAGGAAGATTCAGAGGGAGGAAGGAAGAGGGCCCTTCCCCTCGGGGAACTCACAGAATTCTAAATAAAGAACACAGGGCACACGGAAGTAAGAAGCGATAAGATGAAAGGACTGTGCATCCAGAAACAGTGAGGAGCATGAGGCCAGAGGCCAGAGGGACACAGATGGATGAGGAGACCTATAAAGACAAAACCAAACAAAATCTCAGAAGCACAAACAGGGGTGGAAAGTTTCGCTGGAATTGCTGGCCGCTTTGCCCACAGAGCACCCTAGGGCAAGCAGGATGTGCTGTCTTTAGAAGGCAGCAAAGGTGAAGACAGGGCAACCAGCAAAGGCAAATTCATAGCCCCTTTGTCCCTTTCCAAATAGACTTTCTGGGTACAGGGGATGTGATGCATGTCAACTCCCTTCTGAGACGAGATGTCTGGAAGGGGGCCACCCCAGAAGAGACCTCAGAGCAGGTTACAAATGAAGGCTTGTTTACCCCTCTCTCCTGCCTCATCTGGGACAGTTTCCTGCTTTGAGGAAAGAGAAGGCTGTTCAAGCCCAGCCCTGGTGGGGAGAATTGGGAAAAGTAGGCGACACATGACGAGCCCAGAGGAGTATGATTAAAGAGAAGAGAGCCTCGCCACTGACACAATCCGGCATAGCCACATGATGAAGTATGTCAGTCTTAAAAAAGGGCGAAACTCCTAGAACCTAGGAACACGCATCTTAACAGGATGAGCCTTAAAAACATCACACGAAGGGGAAAGAAGCCAGATGCAGAAGGCCACGCTGGACAATTCCACAGAATGTCACATCTACAGGTTACCGTTTAATGATGCAGTCTCTCTATTTGAGAAAAGAAGAAAGTCCTGGAAACAGACAGTGGTGATGGTAAGCACAACAGTGTGAATGTGATTAACACTGCTGAATCGTATGCTTAAAAATGGTTAAAAGGATAAAATTTATGTTCTATTTTACCACAATAAGAAAATATATTTATTTTAAAGATATATCTATCTATGCACATAAGAGCAGGGCTGTAGACCAGAGGTGCAGGGGTCGGGGGGTGAAAGGAGTCACCAGAGACATAGAGGGGAGCAGAATAGGTAGACTGAGTGAGACAGGAGAGGTCTTCTGGGCCATGTGGGTCAGTTCCTTGGCTGGGGATCAAACTGGTTCTGCAGTGGCTGAGATTTAATTCCTTGTGCCACCAGGGAAGACCAAGAAAATATATTTAAATGAAAAAAGGAAAACAAAGAAATTGTCCTGGTACAGACAAGCGGAAAGGGTAGAGGAGGGTGAGCAGAGCTAGCCAAGAGCCCTGTTGCCCGCTGTCTGTCCCAGGTGCCCCAGAGGTTAGTTGCCCCAGACAGTGGCCTCTGTCACACCGTGGCTGGGAAGACCTGGCCAACATCAGATACATCCACAGGTGACCTGGCAAGATCAAGTGGAGAGGAAACAGACTAGGCTTTGAATCCTAGACATGTGTGCATATTGGGGGGAGGGGATGTTGAGGGCAATGGGCAAGCCATCTTTTCAAGGAGCAGAGAAATTTTCAGCTTATATCTGCTGACTCCCCCAAAGCCACCCTATCCTGGCGCAGAGCACAGGGGCAGTGGATCAGAGCAGGGACTCTAAGGTCTTCCTAACCCCACACAGAAACGCAAGACTTCTGGTCTACTTGGGTACCTCTTATCATCTCACTGGATCCTCTCAAACTTGGGAAATCGGTAACACAACTCCAATTTTTCAGAGAGGAAAACTGGTTAAAAATCCTGCCTAGGGTCACTTAGTAAAAGAGCCAAAAGCTAAGCCCAAGTTTGGCAAAGGCCACTTTTTCTAGAATATGGCCTAGAAGCTGCTTTCCTGACATGAGGGCTCTTTTTTTCTCAGCAACTAATCTTTTCTTGGAGAGCAGAAAGACCAAGTCTGAGATCCACCACCACTGCCTGTTTGGCCTTGGGAAAGCGAGTTTATGTCCCTTTCCTTAGCTTTGGCATTGATAAAATCGCTGTAATAATAGTATCCCCATTTAAAATACTTCCCAAGTATTCTCATTTGAGACAAGTAAATAATTCATGTAGAAGGACAAAGTACTGCCACGTAGTAAGCACATAAATATAATTACTGTGGTTACTATTGATTACTCCCATCAGCCATTTCACCTGTGGAGTCAGGAACTAGCAGGAACCAGAGTGGCTTCCACACCAGGAGGAAATGAACACCGGGTGGTCTTAAGGACATAGGTAATCTAGCCTGATTTCTTTTCCAATGTAAGAAATTATTCTCTTCCCACTCCCTAAGAGCTTACTCATTAGTTCTTACCTTTTCATGTTGACCTGGGACCTAATCTGTGATCTCTCCCATGAAGTGGTGGGCACACACTCTCACGATCTCACAACCACCTTTTGTGACAGCTGCTTTTAGTTCCCTTTCAACAGATGCAGAAATGGAGGTCCGAAGTCCTACATGTAACTGGTGCTCACAGTGGGTCATGAACCCAAGTTAGCCTAATTCCAAACTTCCAATGCTCCTGACGCCTTCTTTTGAAGGCAACTTACTTTTGGGTTTACTTTAAAATTATTTATGCTTGGTGTTTTGTAGTTTCAGTATGGTGAATCTTATTTATTCTTCTTGGGATGCATTAGGCATCGTAAATATAATTGTATCTCATCAATTCTTGACCATTACTTCTTCAAACATTATCCAACTTCTGCTTTTCTGGAGCATTAATAAAATGTATACTGGGATCTTTTTATTCTATTCCAGGTGAGCAAACTTACACATGGCCAAATCTGGTCTGTTGTCTGTTTTCAGAAATCCCATTCATTTACACATTGTCCATGCAACTTTTACTCTGTAACAGCAGAGTTGAACAGTTATGAGCACGTAACTGAAATATTTACCATCTGAACCTTTGTAGACAAAGTTTGCCAACCCTTGCTCTGTTATCTTTGCTTCTATACCTCTTCCATTTGTTCCATCTTTACCACTTTCTTTTTTATATGCAATAAACTCCTTTTTAAAATATTTATTTAGATTTATTTATGCATATAAGAACTGTGGTACAGAGGGTGAGAGGATTCACCAGAGACAAGAGCGGGGAGCAGGGCAGGCAGATCCACTGAAATCCACTGCTGAGGGGAGCAGCAGGTGAGACAGGAGAGGTCTGCTGTGCCATGCCAGTCAGCTCCCTGGGGGTTGAACTCAGGATGCAGAGGTGATAGCACTGAAACTTAACCCCTAGACCACCAGGGAGACCCATCTTCAGCTCTTTTATTTTCTGTTTAACTCCTCCAGAAATAAAGTCCAACTTAGTAATTTTATCTTTAGCTATAATATACTATTTTAATCTATGCATTGAAATTTTAACTTCTTTTATTAGATTCTTTCATTTCTAGAAGTTCTTTTTCAGTTCCTTATGATATGTGCCTGGTGAATTAAGTTTCTTGTTCCTTCATCAGTCTCTGAAAGCCCTATATCTCTGAACGTATTAGGTATATTATTTTATTTTCTATATCCAATTAATCTAACACCTGCAATTCTTATGGTTATATGTGTAGTGCTATTTCTGCTGTTCAATTTCATTGGTAATCAAATACAAATCAAGACTTCCAAGATGTCCTCTTTATACCATCCAGTTTGCAAAAAATTAAAAAGTTTCACAATACCAAGTACAGTATCGCTTACACACAACTGGTAGGGGAAACTACTGCAAATGTTTTGGGGAACAACCTGTCATTGCCTTGCAAAGTGTGATATTCACATCCCAAGACCGGTATTTATCTCCAGAGGAGACTTGTACATATGCCCCAAGAGACATGGGAAGAAATGTTTGTGGCGGTATTGCTTATTATGATGAAAAAAAGATAACGTCACCAATGGAATATTATATGGCAGTGAAAATGAACGACTCCAACTGTACTCATAGAGATAAAGCCTAGTATAACATTGAATGGATAGAAGTAATTCCCAGAAGACTATGCACAGTACATTTTAAGTAAAGCACAGAAAGCAAAACTAAATAATATACTGTTTAGGTGTTCATATGTTTATCAAGAGACTGGTGAACACAAAATTCAGGACAGTGGTTGGAATGGATGATAAGGTGGAGGGACAGGATAGCAAGGACACCTAAGTGGCTGTAAGTTATTGGAAGTGATCTTCTTTTGGGTTTGAGTGGTGGGTGTAAGTAACTTCATTAGATCTTATAATACATACATAACTCCCATTAATAAGGGACATAGATTAACCAGCAAGGAAATGTGTGATAAAGCATGGATTTTGATAAATCCAATTTTGTATACATGAGAATTAAGGAAAAAAGAAGAGTCAGAGGAGAGAGAACTAGTTTTCTATTATTTCCTCCAGCCACATTTTAAAAAAATCTGCATGATGGAAGAGGCATGGATGGAGCTATCAAAATTTAGCAAGACTCTCTTTTAGATAAGAATTTCTATTGTCAATTTCATGGTGCAAAATTATCATTTCACAAAATAGGCACTATATGATGTTTGGCCGTATTAGCTTAGTAAGAAAATATCAGTCACCTTAGAAATCCTGATTGGGGGCAAACAGGCAGCCAGATCTGTTTCATTCCTCTCGAGACCAGAGAGCCAGAGAGGAGAGCCACAGAAGGAAGGTGGACAGTGGCTGATCCGTTTTGGCGCTTTGGCTAGGAGAGGTCGGGGGAGGGGAGAGGCATTTCATTTCACAGCTGAGGGAGACTCAGGAGATTATCTACTGATGACGCAGGCAGGCAGGCCGAAGAGCCTTCCCTTCTCGGGTGCACAATTAAATAGCTTGGGGACAAGCTGAGATTCTTCAGCTTAGAATTCCCGGGTCCTGGAAACCCAGACCAACTACACCAGACAGGGGGCAAGGTTCTGGCTCCCAGGGTTCCTATTCCTAGCACAGGGGGGTCCTGGGCTTGGCCTCACACACCGCTGACCTCGGCTGGGTGGTGGCGGCCTTGCCAAGCGGCTGTCCCCGGCCTTCCCTTCAGCCAGCTCACCCGCTCAGCGCTGGCCAGAAGCCGGGACCTGCCGCTCCCAACCTCCCAGATCCGCCGGCATCCAATATTAGCCCTTAAGAAGTCTGGCTCAGCGCTGCCGCCCAGAGTGAGACAGGCCCAGAGTGAGGCAGGCGGGGCGGGCCAGCGATGGCTCAGGGCCGGCCGTGACTCACTGCAGCCCAGCGAGCCAGGCAGCCGCTCTCCCTCCCTAGGTCCAGTCTTCCCCTCCACGCCCAGCGGAGGAATCTCCATCCTTTAGCCTCGGAGTTTGGAGCCCCCCAACCCCCACCCCAAGGGGACAATGCCAATCTCACCCCCCTTCACCTGCCTCCCGAGATGCTCCAAGAGCAGAGCTCAGTGGTTCTGGTGGGCGAGCGACTTCTCTGCAGCAGTTTCCTCCAAAGAGCCCGGCCAGGAACTGCAAGGCTACTGGGAGCAGGGCCTAGCTGCCCACACTGGAGCTTCATAAATGTTGATGCGTGATGTCAAGGGACAGGGACAAAAAAACAGGTCATTCTGGTTGTTAGTGTGAAAGGCACTTAACATTCTGGTGGATGGGCAGATTGATCATCTGAGATGCGGCGCAGGATATTCAGTATAGACAGGAATGACCTCATTAGTCCTCACTCAGCAGGCTGGGAGCAGGCAGGGGGGGATTCCCCCCCCAGGTATGTGGGGGATCTGGTCAGGGTATAGCAGACACTACATGGCTTCCTTTGCCAATTGTTCTGTTCTGTAGAATTAAGGGGGCTTCACTATGGCCCCTCCCTGTTTGGAACTAACAGCATTCTAGGGCTTCTGGATCTTTTTTGTTTACTTATGCGTACAGAATTGGGGTACAGGCCAGAGGTGCAGGGGTGGTGAGAGGATTCACCAGAGACAGTGGGGAACAGAACAGGCAGATCTACTGAGATACACTGCTGAGGGGAGCAGCGGGCGGGTCAGGAGAGGTCTGCTGTGCCCTGTGGGGACCTCCAGGGTGGGGTTCAAACCCACACAGTGCCGCTGCAGCTAGCTTGCAGCGTTGTTTCCTAACCCATTGCGCCACCAGGGAGGGCCTGGCTTGGCTTCTGGATCTTAATCAAACACTGGCTCATCTCAGCCCCTGGGGACTGTTCAGGCTTTGCAATATGCTTCCACACATGCACAGAGCTTTTAACCTCGCCAAGCAAAACACCTCTTTCAGATTTCATACTCTTCTCCTAGATTGCCACAGTGACCCTCTAGAGTTAGAAACAAAGGCCAAAAGAGGGAACTGAGGCTTCAGACCATGGCAACTAGCTCGTGGCATGCGCAAGGGGGGGCGAGCAAGCCACTCTTCATGCCTCAAGTGCCAGATCTTTCACCCACTTTGCACTAGTCATTCACACTCGGTGGGTCTCCGTCTCCCACCTAGAGCCCACCCTACCCAGAATTGGGGCCAAACCTTACAGGAGTCAGGTGAATAAGGAGGGGCTTTCCCATTCAAGACTCTTGATAAACATAAGCCCTCTCTGGTGGATAAAGCACTTTTACTTCCATTATTCCCTATCATTCTCGTAATAAGCCTGTAGGTGTCCGGGATTACCACGACTGCTATTTTAAGAAGAGTGAAAAGGGTGAAGTCAGCAGCTAAGTGGCATGTGGAACAATAACCCTTTGCTTTCCTCTGGGCTTGCTGCAGGAACTTCAGGGGAAACAATGTAATAAGAAAACGAAGCAACTTCTACATTCATAATGGAAACCCAAGCATTTCCTTCCATTTTCTCATCTACATCACACATGCACTGTGCTTTTAACCTCGCCAAGCCAAACACCTCTCTTCAGATTTCATGACCAGGAAGGGAGAAGTGCAGGGGTAGACTCTTTCTGTGGGCAAGAGCCCAGAGTCACACAGCCAGGGACGGACCTGAGACGTCACACCCCAGCTCTGGAGCCTGCACTGAATATGTGCCAACATTCTTTGAACAAGCCTGTATCTGTCATGGAGAAATCTTTGTCACTTTCAATGTATAAAAGCCAGTTGGTGCAAACTTCAAGAGCCTGGTATCTCAGGCTGTCACTCAAAGCATCTAACTGCTGAGATGGGTTGAGCTACCTAATGCACTTACAGGAACTTTCTGTCCCCCCCCCACCCCCC
>NW_004567119.1:39462682-39471568 GCF_000260355.1 Condylura cristata | reverse complement strand
CCGCCCCAGTTCCACATTTGCTAGTTATCTTCTGGGTGGTGACAACTTCCAGGTCTTCCTAATTCCTTTTCTCTGCCCCTCCCTGTGCTATTCTTGAATGATTAAGGAAAAAGTTCCCTTTCTTTAAAAGTGCAGCCCTGAATAAAATACACTCCGCTTTTCACACACTCCGTGTACACACACACACATGAGAATGGAGGGAGGATAGCTTCACAGTTCTCTCCAACCAATGAGTTTCAATCCAGCAGGACAAGCCCGCCTGACCACCATGAATGAGTAATTCCACTCACGGGTTTATAGGGGGCTTGATTTAGGGTGTTCCCCATCTTCCAGAAAGCCTGGCCTTTTTAGCTGAGCCCATATAAACGCCACTTAGCATTTTTATCTCTCTCTTCAAACACAAGTTAACCTGCACCTTCTTGTGGGATCCAGAAGTACAGAGGAAGGGAAGGAATTTCAAAGGCGAGTCAAGAATGCCAAGCTTTCTCCCTCTGACTGATCCCTGCAGGTCGGGCTCAGGCCCCTGTGCCCCGCCCTGGCTGGCTCCAGCCCGTCGTCCTCTCTCCAGGCAAAGGCTGCGGGCATCCTTGTTCATTTCCCTACTAAGTCACACTGACCTCTAGTTGCCTGCAATAACTGAATTCAGTGGGCCATGTTTGGAACTGATTTGTGGTCCATTTCCATAAACATCAGAATATAGTCATGATACAGAACTGAGTAGGGAAAAATCTGAATCAAAAACTCAGTTTTGGCTCTACTTGGTGCCACAACGGGTTAGGACGCAGTACAGCAAGCTGGCTGCTGCCAATTCAGTAAGAGTTCGATCCCCAGCCCTGGAGGTGACCCACATGGCGCGGCAGACCTCTCCTGACCCGCCCGCTGCTCCCCTCAGCAGTGTACTCCATCAGTCTGCCTGTTCTGCTCCCCACTCTGTCTCTGGTGAATCCTCTCACTGCCCCTGCACCTCTGGCCTGCACCCCAGTTCTGTACGCATAAATTATTAAATAAATCTTAAAAAAACACAAAACTCCATTTCTTGCATTCTCAATTTTGTTTAAAACACGTGCCTACTTACCACACATAAAAAAGAACAAAAGAGAACATAACAAAAGGTCAAAAGTTACCTTTAGACTTATTTTTTCCTTTATGTTTTTCTGAATTTTCCTAACTTTCTAGAATGATCTGGTAAGCTGTACAGAGCTCAGACTCTGGAATTTAAGAGGCATGGTTTGAATTCCACATTTACCGCTTAGTAACCGTGGGAACTTGGATAAAATATTTTCTCTCTCTAAGCCTCAGTTTCTTTTTGGAAAAGGGGAAGAGTAATGACAACTTCTTTCGAGTTGTCATAAAGAGGAAATGCGATCATGAAACTTGAGGGCTTGGCTCAAATGCATTAGTAATTGCTCAATAAATGTGAGATATTTTTATGTATTTTATACATGATAAAAGGGTAACTACCCTTACAAATATAAAGAACTGGTTTCCCTGGCCTGTAGGTTAGCTTCAGTGCTATCACTGCTGTGGCTCGAGTTCAGTGGCCTGTGGGAGGTGACCCACAGGGCGCAGCAGATCTCTCCTTTCTCGCCCTCTGCTCCCCTCAGGAGTGCATTTCAGTAGCTCCACCTGTTCCGCTCCCCACTCTGTCCCCCCTCCCACCTACCTGGCCTAAGCATACATAAATAAATCTTTAAAAAATATAACGAAGAACCTCTTTGCTTAAAACCTATATAGGACACGGGTGAAACAAACCTCCCTGAACACATGTCATCTCTGGACGTGACTGGAACGAGAATAATCACAACATCAACTGGGGTTGAGCTACAGTGCTGTCCATGGGAAGAGGGAAAATATTAAAAGGTGGAGGGGTGACCGTGAGAATGCTAGGCTGAAGAAAGAAAATAGGGATGCTTTTTAGAAGTGTAACTCCAGATACTAAAACTCCAAATCCCATCAATACCAATGAGAAGCACACTGGGACCTGAGGGCAGAGCTGAGCAGCCAGGCTGGGATAAAACTGGACATGTGGGCTCTGGGGGTCTCTCTCTTGGCCTGGTGGTTCACGGCTGATCGTTTGGCTCTTGATGAGCTTTCAGTGTGCTATTGGGGTTCCAAGTCAGCAGACCTGGTAGGACACTCTAGTTCACTTGTATTTCTCTCTCTTTCCCTGGGTTGTTCCTTTATCTTTCTCCTTGTAAATAAATTCACTATTAAACCTTTCTGTGTGTGTCCACAGTAGGCCTGAATCTTAAGCGTGTGGGTGAGGACCCACAGAGAGGCAACCCAGTTCACCTTGGGGTGCCCTGTAATAGAAGGAAAAAAATAATGCCCATGACCAGCTCAGACCACAGAATCAGGGCTCACACGCTAAGCAACAAGCCCAAGAAAAGTGTACAAACCAGAAAGTGGGAGAAGAGATTACCAGGGTGGATAAGCAAGGGATGTGCTTGCTGCCTGGACAGAGGCAGGGCAGCCTGGGGCTCAGGCAGTGTGACTAAGGTGCGGAGCGAGAAACAGCCTGGGCTTGCACTGGGGCACAAGCTGCCTCCCAGTTACCAGGGATTATAGATGGGACCAGCCTGCAGTGGGGCTGTTTGCAGATAAGCTGAGCCAGCTCACAGGAGAGCGCGCCCTCGGCCCATCTGACTGTAGCTGAGGTCCTGGATCACCTCACACAGGACTGCAGCGGTCTGACCGTCCAACGACCTCAACTGTCTTGTGTCAGACTCTGGCAAAGACACAAGACAGAAATGACAAAGGAATGACCGCTGCTGTCAAGGCTCTAACACAGAACCCCAGCCCTCCTCCCACCTCAGGGTCATGGCCACACAGTTAGCGAGGCCCCAGGGAGCCTCACTCGCTGCCAGCACCGAGGAGGGAGATGGCAGGGGAGACAGGCGAAGAGAGACAAGTCCTCACACCAGGGCCGGGCAATGCTGGGGGCCACGTCCCTAGGCGAAGTCTCCTGGAGGTACTGCCACTGTTTCTTCACCCTCTGAGCCCCACCTTCCCAGAGGTTTATTTTCCACCCTTTGGGGTTTTATTTTCCCATTCCAGGCCTGCAAGTTCAAATGCCTACAGGGACAGGGGAGGCCCCCAGATGAGCAAAGCCAGCCGAGCGTTAGGCAACAGGGAGAGGAGACCTTTGCAAATTCAGAAGCACACTGGCTGGTGGGCAGTGGTCACTCAGCTCCTGCGAACTGTTGCCAGGGGAAAAAGTTTAATTATTGCCCAAGCTTGATATTTTTAAGAAGCAGGAAATTTGGAGTTCTCTGTAAAGTTTTCTTATGTTTAAATTTTGGTAACCAAGTATAATGAATCTGTAGGGCAGGAAGAACAGAGAATTTGACAGTTGAAATGTCCTTGGCCAAACCCCTTAAAAAAAAATTTTTTTTTTATGCATACAGAACTTGGGTGCAGGCCAGATGTGCAGGGGTGGAGAGAGGGTTCACCAGAGACAGAGTGGGGAGCAGAACAGGCAGATGGACGAAGTATACTGCTGAGGGGAGCAGTGGGGAGATAGGAGAGGTCTGCTGCACCACATGGGTCACCTCCCTGGCTGGGAATCGAACTTGCACTGAAGCAGCTGCACAAGCTTATCATAGTGCTGTGCTTTAACCTGTTGCGCCACCAGGGAGGGCCTGGCCAAACCCTTTTACACAAGAACAAACTGAAGCTCAGACAAGTCCAGTGATTTCTCAGGAGTGAAAGAGCAACACTTTTTTTTTTTTGAGAGAGCAATTTAAATGGCTCAAACCCTACACCTCCCAAGTTCTAATCCATAACTTGTTCCTTTAGTCTCCCTGCCTGTCACTAAGGAGGTCTTTGCAACACTTGACCGTAAGACACTGAAGGGCTGCGCAGGGGTGGTAACCGTGCAAGGAAGGAGGCAAACTTGGCTGTGATACTCCCTCGACTTCAAAGGAGAATGTCTATTTGTTTATTCAGTTCCTCATTCATCCACCCAACATTGACTGCGATCATTCTATGAACTGCGAACTGTACTAAACACTGGGTAGAGTGCGATGACTAAGGCCTTTCAAGTAGCTTCCCGGCTGTGAGTGGGCTTCGCTGATGCTGCCTCCAGAGCCAACCAGTTGACGCCACCCAGTAACCACTCTGCTGTCAGCATGCTCACAAGCGCTCAGCTAATATTCACAACCTTATTTCCTCTGAAAGCATCTTCCAGCACTGATACCATTGTTAAGAAACTGGAAGGAGACTGGCGAATTCCCCCTCCCCCCCCCCCACCCCAAGAGCGCCTGGAGCACTTACGTGAGCATAGGAAGCAGGAGCAAGAATTGGGGCCCAACCCAGTCTCTCGGTGCCAAGCCCCTTCCTGTGCAGCGGGGAGCAAACTCCAGCTCATGCCATTACCTTGACCAAGCTGCCACTTCATCTTAGGTCTTTGTGTGGGTGTATGTGTGCCAGGGAAAGAGGAGGGGGACCCCAGATGGGCACTCTCCTGCCTACTGGCCAAGTGGCCTTTTCAATTCCAGTTGATCTTGGCCAACGAGTAAGATCACCATGGCCCACAGCTTCTCCAAGCAAGCAGCGCATCATCTGTCTGGCTGCCTCTGTCCACACAAGATTTCTTAGCACTGACTCTGACAGCAGCTCCCGGGAGAGGAGAGCAGAGCAGGAACGGACCAGGCTGCTTTGCCATATCTTTACCTGGCACTCGGGAGGTGTGTTGCATAAACAGCAAGCATAATCCTAGAACGGGCATTGCGCGGGCACAATGTCACATGGAAAGGATGGAGCACCCAGCTGCCCTGCAAGCTCTGTGGGGGTTCTGTGAGGTTAGGGGAGGGGGGTCTCAGCTTCCATTACTGGGGGATCATGGACTGGGACCCTTTTGAGAATGGACTGAGCCCAGGTTAGCAGGGAGCAGGTGGGTAGACTCATGTTAGAATCCATGAAGAAGGGAAGGAGACATGGAGGGATAGGCGAGGAAAATGAAACGTTTAATGAGTTCCTGCTATGGGCCAGGCCTCAGAACATGAAAAAATCGAGTCTGGGAGGTAACCCAGTTTCTCTCTGATCACACAGCTGGCCAGGCAGACTTGAACCCAGTTCTACTCGACTCTTATATAAAACCACGCTGTTAGGATTGGGAGACTGGGTGACTGCAATAGAGGAAGACCTGGGACCAGAGTTAGAATTTGGTAAACTATGACCTTGGGTGAAAACAAAAAAGCAATTAGCATTCCAGATGGGGCGTCCCATTTCTACAGTCACGGGGCATCCCGGTAACTCGATTTTCCAGTGTCAGAGGAATCTCCTTTCACTTGCTCCTTGAGGGTTAAGTGTGTTGGGTCAGCAAGGTACAAGACCGGAAACACAGGTGTGTCTAGGGCCACTTAGCCACATGGAGGCATTGTCCCTAAGGCCCTTCCACCAAAGCAGGCTGAGGAGCTGAGTAGGGATGGGGCACATTCACAGGCTACCCAAATATATTTCAGGAGCACATTCTTAAGGCTTACAGCATGACCCTTTTTCTTCTGCTCATGGAAAGCCCAGCACTGCAGAAGATACCAAAGTAAAAGTCACTCAACAAGTTTTTATTGAGCACTTACTATATCCCAGTACTGTTTCAGGAGCTTAAGATACATCAATGAACAAAAAGACTAAGATTTTTGCCTTTATGGAGCATCCATCCTAGCAAAATCGAAGAAAAAAGGGCTCTTTTGTGAGGTAATGTACTAGAAAGGGCATAGGTCTTAAGTCAGACAGGCCAAAGATTGGCCCAGCTAGGCCCGACTAGCCTGACACCTCTGTCTGGGCAAGAGACTTTACTCATGGACCGTTAACCTTCGTATCTGTAAAATGGAACAATGGGGCCTCCCTGGTGATGCAAGGGGTTAAGTCTCAGCACCATGAAGCTACCCACAGCCACTGTGGCATGGCTTTGATGCCCAGCCAGGGAGCTGACCCACAGGGCTTAGCAGACCTCTCCTGTCTCACCCACTGCTCCCCATCTGCCTGTTCTGCTCCCCACTTTGTCTCTGGTGAATCCTCTCATCACCCCTGCCCTGGCACCTCTGCCTACACCCCAGCTCTTGTATGCATAAATAAATAATTAAAAAAAAAATTAAATGGGACAATAATCTGTAATAGAAGTATGGAAAGGATGAAATACATTATTATCTATATAATGCCTGGCATATAACAGGGTTCAAAAGTGGTCCTCTTATTTTTTCAAACCCACCTGAACCTATAGATTCTGGGACAATTTAGGGCAACATCTTACCAATGTTCCAGAACTAGTCTGATGTGATAAAGAGCTACCTGGATTGCATCCACCTAAGAACAAGTAATTTTCCCTCTAGAAATAGCTGCCCTACCTATCTGTAGTGATGGTGGAAGGCCAGGATCGGATGGCCATGTCTGACTAGCTCCAATCCCCTCCACAGCTCAGACCTGAACTGAAATCAGTACCTCTTGGCATTTTGTTAAATTTTTTTTTTTTTAGATTTATTTATTTATTCATATGGAGCTGGGATACATACAGGCCAGAGATGCGGAGGGTGAGAGGATTCACCAGAGACAGAGCAGGGAGCAGAACAGGCAGATCGACGAAGTACACTGCTGAGGGGAGCAGCGGGCAGGTCAGGAGATGTCTGCCACGCCATGTGGATCTCCTCAGGGGCAGGCGGGGATCGAACTCATGCGGAAGTGGCTTAAGCTTCTTAGTGCTGTGCTTTAACCCGCTGCGCCACCAGGGAGGGCCCCCTCTTGGCATTTTGCCTGAGACAGTGAGTCAATTTACTTGGGAAGAGAAACAAATAAATGAGACCTACTATGGGCCAGACCCTCAGAACACGTATTGCTGTTTCTTTAAAGACTGTCCCCATTTTCAGAGAAAATTTAATTTTAGACATTAAATAAGCCGGAAGGTCACAGATACTTGAAGGCTGAAGCTACTGCTTGGTTCACCGTGATGGGTCTCGTGTGTGTGGATGATGGAGCAGCGGCGTCCACGTGGGAGCTGGGGGCCCCCAGGAGACTGCACAATGCACCCTGGCTACCTCACAAGTACTGTGACACTTTCCTGTAAGCTTCTAACCAAGCCCCTCATACTTTCGCTTCTCTAAGTAGGTTTCTTACCACCCGTTGATCTCTGGGACAAATCCGTACCTGTCTCAGAAGGAGGCTGTTGTGACATAATTTGAAAGCAGCTGACATTCAGGCGACGTTCAACAAAAGCTGTCGATGCCCTCCATGTTGTCAACCAGTCAGACACCCAGCAGCGGAAAAGGCCTCTATAGAGGGACTAGACTCAGGCTGGACCTCAGGCTTGTGCTTTAGGGACATCTTCAGGAGTCTGTGCAATGAAGGCAACGGTACTGACTCACGTCTGCTGGACCAATCGCACGAGATGAAACTGATGTAACACCTAGCACGTGGTGGATGAACGTTAGCTGGCACGCAACACTTCTGTTATTATTACCATCTAAGACGCTATGCATTGTGTTAGGGCTTGATCATCAAGGACGGGGGAGACAGTTAAGAGTGACAGTGCTGTGGTGTGGGGTCCTGGCACCAAGCTGAATAAAATGACGACTGGGGACTGGGGGCTTGGGGAGGGCTAGAATAAGTCTTAAGTGTATCTAACCCTTTAGTATTTATGCAATGTTTTCCCCTATGGTCCTTGGTTACCACACTCTGCAGGGAGCTAAATAAAGGGCTCTATTATTTTATACACATTAAGGAGCCTATTCTATACATGGAAACACAAGTCTCAATAAAACCATGAATCAACCATGTATCAACTGAATCCAAATCACGCTTTCATCTTTAATGCCACACCGCCTCTGGGAAGTGGGGTCATGGAACTGAAATGAAGAGGACTGGAGAAACCGGGGGCTTCCCTGGAAGTTTATTTTTCATTCCAACATTCTGTTTAGATCCCTTCTGGGGACACCAGCCTTGGGAGGTCTTTGCCCTTCTAGGCTGGAAGGCAGAGAAGGACCATAGTGGTTGCCAGCTGCAGAGATGGACAGACAGGCTGACTCCGGGACAGACAGGCTGACTCTGGGACCCACACTCTGGCCTCGAAAAGGCTTCCTTTGGCAAGGACAAGGGCAAGTCCCTGTCCTTGTTCCTGTCCACAGTCTCCAGACAATGGGGGCTGCCCTTCAATGGCCTCCACGGACCCTCCCCTCCAGACCTCCCATGAAGCCCAGGCCTTATGTTCCAAAGTCAGGTTGAAGGTGTTCCCCAAGTTAAGTTCCCTAGAACACCACCAGGCCTTGCTGTGGGCCCCCAGATTTGGCTTGGGACATCCATCCTCGAGTGAAAGCAGGTGATTCTTTGAGCCACTCCCCACCTCCTGGGCATGGCTGCTCCCCAGATCCTAACGTCCTGCCAGGTTTGTATCTGTGCTTACTTCATGTTTGTCGAGTGACCAAATGAATAAGTAAACAAGTACATAAATACAGAACAGCACCAGACAATAAAATCCATCTGTGGGTCCTCCCTGGTGGTGCAACTGGTTAAAGCGCAGCTTTAAAGCACGCTTCAGCGTGAGTTTGATCCCTGGCCCTGCAGGTGACCTACGTGGTGCAGCAGACCTCTCCTGACCCGCCCGCTGCTTCCCTCAGCAGTGTACTTTGTTGGTCTACCTCTTCTGCTCCCCGCTCTGTCTCTGGTGAAGCCTCTCGCCGCCCCTGCACCTCTGGCATGCACCCCAGCTCTGTATGCATAAATAAATAAATCTTTTAAAAGAAATCTGTCTGTCATCCCTCTGATAGGGAAAAAATTTTCTCACACAATACTAGTGATAAAGGGTTGATCACAAAGATAAACAAAAAACTGATAAAACTCAACAAAAATAATGTAAACAATCCTATCAAAAAGTGGGCAGAAGAAACATGGAAGCAG
>NW_004567119.1:39428414-39461712 GCF_000260355.1 Condylura cristata | reverse complement strand
AATAAGCCAGAAAGAAAAAGAAAAATACAGGATGGTTTCACTCATAGCAGGAGTATAAAGGACCAGGGGGGAGGGGGGAATATAATAATGAACAACTATATACCAGAGACATTTTATGGGGGTGGAGTGGGGAGTGGGGGAGAGGGGAAGTACACAGGCCTATGGTAATGGCACAGGGGTGATTTGGTAATGGGAAACCCATGGTGATTGCAATTCTGATGGAAAAAGGCACAAAATGATTTAAACGTAAACTGTTATAATTAAAATTAAAAACAAACAAACAAATCCATCTGTGCTGGTGCATTAAATCCTCTTCTGCTCACTAGCCCCAAGTCAGAGCTCAGCAGCCCTCGGGGTCTACAGCCACCCAGGAAGGAGCTGTGGTCGGGGTGCTTCACTAACATGCCTCCCCTGGGCTTTCAGAGGAATGGGCAGCCCACAGGCCAGGCAGACAGGAGGAAGCCTGCCCACCCCCTTCCCGGACTCCTGCTTCCCTGCTCACTCTGCTTCTCCCAGCTCAAGGCCCACCTTCTGCGAGGAGCACAGAGGAAACCAGCTCCATTAGGAGCTACTCAGGGATGAGGGTATTGCCAAGAGAAACTCTCCTTTGCATTTTCTCTAGTGCTAATGATCTTAATTGTTAATAATAGCAGCAACAATAACAATCGCAGCACTGCACTTCTCTGTTTTAGCAACTTTCTTCCAGAGTGCTTCCAACGCATGACCTCACTGTGCTGCCTGCCGCCAGGGCCAGCTGGGCTTGGTCTCCCTACCTGTGGGTGAACAGATGGGGCTCCATGGAGACTGGCTGCTGCTCTGGGCTGCACCATGAAGCAGCATTGGGGTCTGGGGGGCACTCACAAGACTAGGAGCGAGAGAGCTCTGGCTCAGGCTTGGGCCAGCCTGATGTCTGGGCAAGCTGCAGTTTTGGGTCTCACTTGTGAAAGAGGTGATGGACCATTATTCCTGAATTTATCCATTTAAAATGCTCTGGGGCTCAATAAAATGAGCTTCCCTGCTCCAAAGCCTGGTAGCAAGGTCAGGTAAGCCTCTTCGGTACCAAGGTCAGAAAGCCCCTGGAAGCTGGGAGGCCAGCTGTGCCTGTCCTCACCGCCTAACAGATGTCCTCTGAGGTTGGCCCACAAGGAAGGCTGTAGTGCAGACAGCAGGAGGGGAACGTCAAAACCATCCTGAGGCCCATGAGCACAGGGGAGCAGGCCAGCCACAGGCCACAGGCTCTCTGGAGCCAGATGCCACCCTGCAGGAGGCACAGACAGGCTGGCTGCATGCCAGCAGTGGAGTAGACAGCCTGCCTCACCTGCCTGACTGAGCACAGAAGCTCCTCGATGCTGGGAAGCTCTCAGCAGATGCAATACAGCCCTGCCCCCCAACTCACCCCTCACCGACCCCCCTCGCCTAGCCTGGCCTCCATCAAGTCTATCTTCTCTCTTCATTCAAGTTCTGTTTGACAATCACCTCCTCCCAAAAGCATTTCCAGGTGAACCCTCGCCAAACCCAGGTCTCCACATTCTCATTAACATCCCTTCAGTTCCCAGCATCACTAAGCCATGTGTGCCCACGCATGTAAGTGTCCCAACAGCTGTCTGCATGTACACGAGGAGGTGGGGGAGGGGAAGGATGGTTAATTCCCATTGCCTTAGTTTTCTCCATCTTTAACTCCCAAGACATGAAAAGGGCACAAGAATGGTGGACTAAGATGGACAGTGCTGTCCTTTCCCCCCAGGGGACCCAGCCAGTTACCAAAAAGGCTAATACTGGAATCTCCACCAGAATCTGGACAAGGGTTCACCCCACATGCTTCCAGGACCAAAAGTCTAGATTGATGACGTGGGCAGGCTGGTCCAACAGCTGGTGAATTTACCCAAATTTCTCTTAACCCAACCTACAGTTCAGGTGACAACTTCAATTCTCTACCCCCAGAGAAATGATTGCCATTATTAATATTTGATTGAATCCAATACAATTACCCTCTGTAAGTCAAAAGCGGTTTTATATTGCCAGTTTCATATGGTTGGACCTGAAAAATCTTTGGAGAGCATGTTCTGGGACCACAGTAACCTCCCTGAAGGCCAGGACCCGGCTTTCTTGGTTTCTGGCTTTAAGACATAGCAGAATCATGACACTGCAAGGTATTGAGTGCATTCTTTTTAATTTAACTTCCAGGTAGCTGAAATGGGAATCTTAAGACGTGTCCTACCCCTCCTCCCCCCCCCCCAATCTCAAGGGTGACTGTCCACAATCCTTGCAGCTTCCTTAACCTCTGATTATCCCGGGTAAGGAATGGGAGTGAGCTGTAGGCTGTAACTGTGCTAGATTCTAAGAGAAAGAGTATGGTTTGGGCATTGACTGTTTTTCCCCTTGCAGAAAGGAGTCTTTAATCAGATATGCCATGCAGAAGACAAAGGTCCAGAGACACCACGTGCTTTGGTAAAAAAACACACAGAATTCAGGGCCTCCTTGGTGGCACAAGAGGTTAATTCTCAGGCTTTCAAGCCATCGCTAGCCACTGCAACCTGAGTTCAGTCCCCCACCAGAGAGCTGACCCACATGGCACAGCAGACCTCTCTGGTCTCCTCTGCTGCTCCCCTCGGCAGTATACTTCGTCAATCTGCCTGTTCTGCTCCCCACTCAGTTCCTGTGAATCTTCTCATCCCCCGCACCTCTGGCCTACACCCCAGTTATATGCATAAATAAATAAAAATAAATCTTAAAAAAAAAAAATCACACACCCAGTCAAGAGCCCAGATGACCAGTTTTCTGACCCAACCCCAGTCCTGTGCTCTTCTGGAAGGCAGGGAAGCCATGGGATTGCAGAAGAATCATACCCCTGTCTGCCTGTTTCAGCGTCCTGGCTCCTGCTCGTCCATACTCCCTAGCAAGACAGCAGAGGAATTGACTGATGGATCAATATCCCCTCTTCTATATGAAAAGAGCCCTGAGTCACTCCAGGGGCTTCCGGGGACAAAAGAGGACTTGAACAGCCCTGAAAATCTGATCTTTCTGTAGAGATGGACAGAGCGGGAAGGCAGGGCGGGGAGCAAGCCATGTGGGTCACTGACAGCACAGCTGGTGTGCAGCCCCCGGCGGCTAGAACTGGAGGCCTCGTGTGCAGATGAGAAGTTCAGGACCTGCACAGCTGGGTTCTCTCAGAATCACCTCTCCATACAATTCAGAAGGGATGTGAAAGGGTGGTCAGGAGCTGAGCTGATGGTGAGTGGATTCCTCCTTTCACAACTGGGGACCCCTTCAACCACGGGTAGACGGGTGACTCAGGTGACTCAGGAAGCCCATCCGTAGGCTTCTTCCTGCCCAATGGCGTGGTGGGGGGTGGGAGCTGCCACTTGTCCCCTGGCCCAGTTGCCCATCACCTGGGAGTGAGGAACGTGCAGGGGTCCAGGAGGCCTTCCTGGATTGACTTCTAACACCCAACATAGTAAAAATGCCAACCCTGAAACATTAAAAAAAACAGGACAGTCAACAACTCCATGCCCTTCACTTAGCTTTAACCATTGTTCACGCCTTCCCTAGATGGGTGTCTGAGCACATGCGTGTGTGTGTACCATTTTTTTCTGCACATAAACACTTTTTGAAAAGCACTTGTATGCACACACTTGGCCACTAAATGCGGTCACACAATCTCCAAGAATAAGGATATTTTTGATCACACCTTAAAAATTAGTAAGAATTGGCCCTCCCTGGTGGCGCAGCGGGTTAAAGCACAGCACTGAGAACCTAAAGCAACTTCCTCATGAGTTTGATTCCCGCCTGCCCCGGAGGTGACCACATGGCGCGGCAGACCTCTCCTGACCCGCCCGCTGCTCTCCTCAACAGTGTACTTCGTCGATCTGCCTGTTCTGCTCCCCACTCTGTCTCTGGTGAAGCCTCTCGCCGCCCCTGAGCCTCTGACCTGTACCCTAGTTCTGTATGCACAAATAAATAAATCTTAAAAAAAATTAGTAAGAATTACATGTCTAATAGCTATATTAAATTTGTCCAAGTGTTCCAACATGTCTTTTATAGTCTCAATCTTTTTACAAAGAGTTATTTATGCATACAAGAACTGGAGTACAGGCCAGAGGTGTGGAGGTGAGAGGATTCACCAGAGACAGAGTGGGGAGCAGAACAAGGAGGCTGACTGAAATCTGCTGAGCGGAGCAGTGGGTGAGATAGGCGAGGCCTGCTGTGCCATGTGGGTCAGCTCCCTCTTGCTGCAGTGGCTGCAGAAAGTCTCATAGTGCTGTGCTTTAATCTGTTGTGCCACCAGGGAGAACCCATCAACAACATACCACAAAGATCTTGTTACATCAGTTCATAAGGCTCCTCCTTATTTTCTTGGTGCATAGTACTGCATGGTGTGGACGTACCATCGTTTATTCAACCAGTACTTTAAAGATGGGCACTGGGCAGTTTCCAATGACTTTCATGCTTTAAAGTATCATAGTGTGTGTCTTTTTGTATTTGTGAATGTGCCTTTTCTCTCTATTTCTAGGGATAGGAATGTGGGGTAAATGCATGTGTTTGTCAACAAAACTTGTTTTTACTAACATCGCTCCATAAGGGTGAGACTGGTATGCACTCCTGGCATTGATTTTACAACCCATGTAGATCTAACCATGAGCACCAGAGCTGAGAGCTTCCTTGAGACTAGGAGCCATCCGCCTCCCCACCAATTAAGCCACCCCCCCCCCAACTCCCTCTGCCATATCCCTAGTCATCTGCCAAGGTCAGAGCAAAGGGGCCTCAC
This sequence comes from Condylura cristata, assembly GCF_000260355.1. Taxonomy (NCBI): domain Eukaryota; kingdom Metazoa; phylum Chordata; class Mammalia; order Eulipotyphla; family Talpidae; genus Condylura; species Condylura cristata. Next base: position 39,456,947 of record NW_004567119.1, on the reverse strand, counting down.
TGATCCCATTTCCAAGTTCATCTTCCTGACTTGTCCCAAAGGTCTTTGTACTTAAAATGCCAGAGCAGAGAGAAGTATCTGATAAGGCCAGAAGACATCAGCCAGAGAGAAACTGGAACGAGACGTGAAAGAGAGGCAGCCCCTCACCCCGGCACACTGTTCTCATCCCCATTTTCTCTTCTTTGGCATCTCCACTATCTCCCCCAACACAAATTGCCCCAGTAGGGCCCTCCCTGTGGTACAACAGGGTAAAGCCCAGCGCCAGGAGGCTGTCTGCAGCCTCTGCAGCACCAGTTCAAGTTCAAGCAGCAGACCTCTCCTGATCCTCAGCAGGGTACTTGATTGATCTGCCTGTTCTGCTCCTCACTCTGGCCACTCTGGCTCTGGTGAAACCTCTCATCCCCTGCATCTCTGGACTGTACCCCAGTTTCTGTATGTACAAATGAATCTTTAAAAGAATAAAAACAACAAACTGCCCCCAGTAGTTACAACCCTGGAGTTCTTGGTTCTAACTAGATCCTAGCTGCTTTCCTTCCTCAACCCACACTCCCGTGGGCTAACCACAGAGGACTGGCTTAACGTGGAGGTAGGAGTGGGCAGCCCCTGCCCCGGCAAGCTTTGTGAGAAGAGGAAATAAGGCAGTAGAAGCAGAAAGGGGAAGGGGAAAGAGGGGAAAAGAGAGATGCTGGGACAGGAAGCCTCTCACGCTGGGACCTCTGCCCTAGGGCCTGCTCTAGTCCCTGTCCTGTCCTACAGCAGGGAAACTAGTGGGAAAGGATGTCACTGCGTCTGACATGGCCCAGATATTTTGCTTCCCTGTGGTCCAGAGGTCTGGCCTTTCTCATCTTTCTCCTCACCCGTCCTCACCAAGTACCAACTGGGAATGATAGTTGCTCCTCTGAGGGGCAGGCAACTGGGCTGAGAGTGAGCCCCGTCTGAGAGCAGGCAGACTGGGGGGGACGGCTCAGAGTGCTGGGGTTCCTCCAGCACTGAGGCCCTGGGCAAGGCAATTTCTTTCAAAGTCAAAACACTTAGGGTCACTCTAAGCCAAACATGCTTCTTAGGGCTTTGGAGATCAAGAACCAACATCTACCCCTTTCTTCCCTCTAAAGCTTGGGGGTGGGGGTGGGGGTCAGCACCCAGGTTTTGGGGTCCTGGATCCAAGGCCAGGGTCATAATAAAAAAAGAGGACTCAACAGGGGGTTTACTGAAACCACCTTCTTGAGAGTAAGGCTCCCCAATATCCTTGCTCAGGGGTCCCCCTTGTCCCCCCACCCACACACACCTCACTTCCTTCAGCTCTCACAATGACTGACTCACTGCAGTTTCTCCTCTAACGGCAACCTTCCCTTTCCACTCTTCTGCCATCCAAGACCATAGAAACTTGACAAACCTGACCTAGCCACACCCAGCATTTTTGTGGAGAACGTGGTTTTCATTTGCTGGGGGGGTGGGAGGGGTGAGGGTGGGGAAGTACCTCAGCTAGAGCACCGGAGAAGTTGGGAATCAGCCCCGTGAGCAGATTCCCAGGCTCCTCCAAAATGTCACTTTCTTCTCCCAACAAACACACCCACAACCTCTCAGGCTACGTGCTAGGTGCTGGGCGCCCAAGGGGTGAGTCAAGCTGTGCCCCTTCAACTTGACCTTGAGTCAGGGGCCAGAATGTGAGACCCAGGAGGAAGGGCTAGAGGCTCAGCACAGACCGAGGCGGGAAATCTCCGCTCCTCGGCTGGGGCGCCCAGGGCACCGAGTCCTCAGAATAGGAGGCGGAAAGCAGAGTGGGGTGCGGGAGGGGCTGCAACGGGCGGGGCAACTGAGCCTCCCGGGGGAGGGCGGCGGGTTTGCAGCAGAACCAGCCAGCCCCGCAGCGCAGCTCCGGCTGGGTGGGCTGGGGCTGCGGGTAGATTCCTCTGCAGCCAGAGTCCATTACCGTGAGCGGGCGCCTCGGTGCGCCGCAAAATCCGGCCTTGCTCCGGTAGGGGGTGAGGGTGGGGGGTGGGGGCGGCAGGAGCCATTCAGGAATCCGCTAGCTTGTCCCTCCTCTGAGCTCTGATTCTGGGCAGGCTGGCTGCTAGAATGGTGGGAGGAAGGGGCCCAAGACAGGAGGGGGGCCCGACGTGCTTTGGGGGTTGTAGCTCAGCAAGATGGTGGCAGGAAGGATGGGGATCCCCAGCAAAAGCAAAGAAATGGATTTCCCTTCTCTCTCCTACAGAAGAAGAACATGGAAGCTGTCTAGGGTCCCCTGCCCGCTGGGGAGAGCCTGCTTCCCCTCTCAGAACACAACCATAGAGGAGAGGTCTAGCCTTGGGGTGCAGTCAGATCACATATCCAACACCTCATAATGAAAATGGGTTCTTCTTGTTTCCCTGGGCCTGCTCTCCTCCAAGTCTTTTGCTTCCTTCTTTCCAGTTTCTAGCTACACTGCTCCTCCAACCGCCTAGCTGTGTCCTACAGCAGGTGCTTCCTTCCTTTCTGCCCCCCTGACTCCCTCAGTTCCAGGACCCCCCTCTCCAGCACCCTACACATCCCCCCAAGCCAGTTCTCCTCTCTACCACCCTCAGCCAGCAAGGCAACTGGCTTCCACCACCTCCAGCTGCCCTCCTCCCCCCTTCCCAGCCCTCCCTTCCCCTCTAACCTCCCCCTCCCCCCAAGTCTCTTTCCAGGCCCATCCCAGCCAGGGATGACCTACGTCTCTTTCCTTCCCTCACCAGTAAAGGCCCCATGCAGAGGGGGCTGGAGGAGGCCTCCATACTGGAAGAGCAAGGAGAGGGACAGCTCTGGCGAGGGAGCCGAGGCCCCCCTGCAGCGCCCCCCCCCCGCCCGCCAGCCAGGTGGGGAGGCCCGAAGACTCCAGCCCAGACACCCCACCGGAAGGAGGAGAGGGCGCGGCCGAAAGGGATGTTTTCGCCTCCCCCCCAGGGGTGCCCGCAGAGTGCCCGTCTATTTCTTCATCCACATCCCCTACCCGGGGGCAGGCTGCACGTCTGCGAGTTATTGTAAGTCGGGCAGGAATGCCCGGGAGGGAGGTGCCGCGGACCAGCGGCGCGGCCACTCCCGCGCCCTCCACGCCCAGCAGAGCAGAGCGGGTCGGGCGGCGAGATGCTGGGTGTGTGTGGCTGCTCGCCCCGGAGGGCGCCAGCCGCCGCCTCCACCCCAGTGTGAGAGCGAGCGTGTGCGCGCGAAGGCAGAGTCAGAGGGACAATCCCGGCTCTTCAAGCCGACGAGGCCTCGGCCCCAGGCGCTCACGGAGCCTCCCAAGCATGCCGGTGACTAACCCTGACCGCCAGACAGGCAGCAGCCCCGTCACCCGCCTGGAAACTGCAAACTTTCCAACTTCACTCCCTTCTCCTTTCTCCCCTTTGGGACCAGAGATGTTTGGGGCGGTTCCCTCAGAGACACTCATACAGTTGGTTCTCGACGCTCTGCACACTCAAACAGCAGCGACGAGGGAACTCCCAGCTTTTTCCACAGCTAATTATAGACGTAGAAGTCCGAGGATGTTTTGCAAGCGGCAGAGAGAAACTGCTGAGGTTTCTCTACAAAGCCAAAGAAATTTACCGTGTCCACGCTCCTTCCCCACCCCCACCTTCTCCGGCCGCCACCCCCACCCACACTCCCCCTGCGAGCCCCTCTCTGTGCCCACTGCAGCCCCTTCTTCCGCAAAGATTTCTTACTCGGTTCTTTTTTCTTTTTCCATCTCTCTTTGGGGCTTTCGAGAAAGGGAACAGACACGGAAAATATTTTTGCAACAGTTTTCCATTCTGTCTCATTCCCAAGCCCAGGGGGATGGGGAGGGCAGGAACGGATGGGGGACGGGAATGCTTTTTCCAAAAGCTCAGTTTGGGTGTGAAAAAGAGAGTCCCTTCATTGTCCTACCTTCCGCAGCCCAGACATGTCAAAAGCTAGGAAAAACCAAAGAAAATCACTTGTTTGATTATACGGTTTCTCAGAACGGAGTCTGGGAAAGAAATACAATATTTGACAAATCTGTGTGCGCGCCACACACACACACACACACACACACACACACACACCAGTGGCAGGAAAAATTCTAGGAAGAGGACACTCGGAGAGTTTTAGAAACCATCGAAAAGGGAGAAAGAGACAAAGTTTGCAAATAGCGAGTCAATTCATTCTCTGCAAGCCTACCTCTCTTTCTAGCAAAGATCCAGGCTTCTCCAAGCGGGACTCTCCCTCCGGGTTTCCATGGACTGGGCTAGCGTGGGGGCGACCCCCCACCGGTCTCCCCAATGTAGCGAGCGCGCTGGAGATGCCGGCTTTGCGCTAGCCTTCTCAGCTACCGCCAGGGAGTGGGCTGGGTCTCCTCCCCGGCCCTCCCAACGGGAAGGACTGTTCAGGTTCCTGGAAGAAAATGGGTGCAGGGGAGCTGCGCGGGTGTCTCTGGTCTTGCTCTCCTCGGGGTATGGTTCCCCAGGAAGTTCGTACTCCCCTCCCTCAACCCCCAGCTTTGGACGGTCTCAACAGCAGAGCTGTCTTAAGAAAATGCTTGTCATGGCAACAGCTCCAGCCAACTCGGGCCAGACTCTTGCTCACCAGCTCCCCGGAGCAGGGCGGGAGGAGAGAGGGGAGGGGCGGGAGCTGGAATGGAGGCGGGACTTGGCGGGGGGCGGGGGGCAGGCGCTTACTCTTCTCTTAAGGTGGCCGGATTCCGGGGCTAAGGCTGCTTCCTGCTTTGTCTTAAGGGAGAATGGGGAAAGGCCGGGGAGGAATCCTCTCCTTTGGGGTTTCCTCCTGCCCTGGCTCTCGTTAGTTGAAAGGGAAGGGCGGGGGAGAGGGGGGAGGGAAGAGGTGGAGAGTGGATGTGGGCCGCGGTGTTAACCGTTACTGGGTGGGGAGAAAAAGGAAGCTTTGCTGGCAGTTGGCTTCCTGCAGCTCCTGCCAGCCCCGCAACCTCTTACTAGCTCAGACCCGGGCCCAGAAAACCTAGATGGTTTCGAAACTTGCACTATCCCCTTCCACCCTCCTGTCCTGGGGCCTAATGGGAGAAGGAATTTGGACAAAAGGGGACTGGGGGTGGAGGGGACAGGGAGGACTGGCAAATGACCCCCACCACCACCACCACGTGCATGCACACCTTTGCTTATACCTTAATGCATAGTGCTTCATCGGGAACTTACAATCTGGGGTGCCTTTTGCCGCCTCCCCTTGCCTCTGGACCTTCGGAGGCATATCCACTGTGATGGAAACAGCTGGCTACTTTTGGGTCTTACTATGTGTGGGTTCTGGCCCCATGAGTCTAATACTCAGCAATCTTGAAAGGTACATATTATCCTCAATTCATAGTTGAGGAAATTGGGGATCAGTGACTCACCCAAGGTTACACATCTGGTTAATAAGAGTCAAGAGGCAATGCCGAGTCACACTGCCTGCAGAGCTGGGTGCGTTTGGATTACACTCTGGCATGCATTTCCATTCTAATTTGCAGCAGACATCCCTGCACACCTATACCCAGCTCACAAGGTTTGTCACATCCCTGCAGCCACACACCCACCCACTGGCACTGTGCAACAGTGCCACCCATAGATCATGCATAGAACCTTAAGGCATTCAAGTACCAGCATGCACCATGGAGTGGTTCACACAGCGACTCGCTGGTATCTTCCCACACCTACCTCAGCACACACTCATATATGTCTCACCTCCACCTCACAAGTTATTGTGAACTCAGATGTGAGGATGACTGACCATAACTTCAGGGGGCTGGGAAAAGGCCGCTTTGATCCTCCCAACCTAACCCAGTACCTGGCAGCACACCTGACCATGGGCGCTCCACACCCCGACACAGAGCCATGGGTTCAGGGACCGGCAGAAAATCCCTCCTTGGGGTTCTGTTTCCCTCTGCCCATTAGCACCCCTTGAATTTCCTGGCATTTGAGATTTCTATTTTCCTAACCTACTATTTCTCAGTAACGGGTCCACATCTTCTTTGGGAACTAGAGAAAGTGAAAACGGGTTTAAAAGAAATTGTTCTGGCGGGACTGGGCTGGGCTCAGTACCTGGAGCATCTGTATGGCAGTATCAGCTGCAGCCGCCTCCTACTTTGGCAACCACCCAAAGTAAGCCCCTGCCAGTCCTTGCCCCTCTGCTGCCCGGCCCAGGCAGGCCAATGGGAGACTGTAGGGTGGGAGGGGACTTTGGGCCACCCTCATGGCAGCCATTTGGGGACTTTCTGTTTGGGCATTGACGGTTTCACCCTGCTGGCACCAAATCTAGTTTCCTCTACCCCACCTCCAGTGCCTTTCCGTGGAAGAGCAGAGAGGGGAGATGGTTCCTTGCAGAGCTTGGGAGACCTCACCAAAATGTCAGCGTGCAAGGCTCAGATCCATTTGTTAGAGAAGTCGCCAAATGAAAAGAATCGGTGGAGCAGAGCCTCAGGTTTAATAGCTGGGGCTCCCCCTGAGATGTGACATCTAATGGTTTAGTGCCCATTGTGGGCCCCACCTTGACCAAGAGCGCGCCCGTGCCTGAAGCGGGCTTTCCAGGTGTGGAGGTGTATTTGAAGAATGTCTGCTGTGGCTATGAGTGGAGGCTTTACCCAGCTGTCCCCCAATCTTGTCCTAGGGGGAGTAACCAATCAGGCCCAGTGTGTGGCCCCATTTAAAGAAGTCTGCTTTGGCTGCTTGGCCTGCAAACCAGATAGAGCTACTAGTTCATAACTGGTTAGGGTTTGAGAAGCGAGATCTCCCTTCACTTTCCCTGGTTTCTGGGGAGACACTGGGCAGAGACTCCATGTCTGCCGTGGGGTTGGCTGGCAGGATTCCTGGGCTGGCAGGAGTATGGTTTGTGCAACAGCTGGCAGGGCGGCCTCTGGCACAGCTCAGTGACCCCTTTCCCTAGTAGGGGGGTATGGGATAAGAAAAGAAGACCCCTCCCCCACCTCCACACCTCATGCCAACGCCAGTCTCTGTGCAGACAGGAAAGATGTGGGAGGTGGGTCAAGGTGAGTTCACGGGTGACGGCAGTAGCCTCTATGGCTGAGCTCCCCACGGAGGCCTGTTTTCTGGGTGCTTTGTAGCTTCCAGCAGTAGGCTGGCCATCTAGAGTGGATAAAAATAAATCTGTCCACAAAAATAACCACTAAATGTGGGAAAGTGAAGTTGTAGCCCTCCTCCCACTGTGGCGAGAGGAAGGGCGGCCTGAGTTCACCGTTACTCAGCTCTGTGTGACGCTGGCTTCTGAGTAGCCCCTTTGCACCTGCAGGCTGACCTTCCAGGCCCCCTGTTTCTGCAGGCTTAGCTGTTTCCCCTCAGTATGGGGGGTGGGCGGGCATGGCTTCCTCTGGGCAGACCAGGCCAATCTCTGCAGGGTGTCCAGCACTGTGGGCCCCCTTTCCCTCTCTGGACGTGGGCCTCTTCTTCCCCTCACCTCCCAGGTGCTTAACATAACAGGTTCCTCGGAGTTCTGGAAAGCTCTACCTTGAGCTCTCCTGTGCACCCCCCTGGATGTAGCACCTAATTTTTCTATCTAGAACAACCAGGGTGGACCCTACAGCTGAGACCCAGTTCCTTAAAGTGGTCTTTGTCTTCACTTTTAAGATGGGAGGCCTCACCCTTACCCCACCCACAAAGAAATGACATTCTTTCCAGGGATTTTTGAACTTATGACCTAAGAGAGAACAAGATTCAGTAGAGACAGAATGAGGAGAGAGACTCTGGATGGAGCCAGGGCGGGAAGAAGGACACTCTGGATGGGAGAGGGGTAGTTCCCCCTAACTTGGGAGGAGCTGCCAGCCAGTGGGAAAGAATAAAGTTTACAAGCAGAAAGAGTCAGAGAACAGCTGAGGAGTCAAGCCCGCGGCATCTGAGTCACAGGTACCTCATCCCTCCAATCCCCTCACTGTTCCTGCAGATGAGTGTAGTATATGACTCATTATGCATAAGCCAGACTAAGTGGGGAGGTTCGGTCACCTGCACTCACTGCTATGGAGATGTATATAGAAAGTCATATAAAAACGCTGTAGCTGGTACCTACTGTTTAGGTATCCTCGATTCAGTGAACTTGACTCATTCATTTTACTCATTAACTGAGAACCTTCTATTCAACTCAGGATATGTTTATTAAATGTTTACGGTTTCAGCATACCCTGGACTTGGATGAGGTATATAGGGATAGTAAAGTTTATATATGTACTTACATATATAAATAAATATATTTCTATATATCATGCATAGCTAAAGAGAAGGGTCAAAATCATTCTTTCAACATAGTTATTGAGTGCTTACTATGTGCTAAGCAGTACATGTTAAAAGATGAAGTGTGGAAATATATGTCTATGGTGATTCCAGGGATGATTACATCTGAGAAATTAGAAAGTTCTGGAAAAGAGATGCTATTTGGGAGGGGGTACCTGGAAACCATGCAAGCTTAGAACAGTTTTTGAAAGGGGGGGAGGTGCTGAAGCATGAGGGGAGTGATGTGAACAAAGGCACCAGGTAGGAGCATAGAGGCTTAGTCTGGGGGGCGGGGCAGGGTTGGGACTGGGCTGCCCAGGCCCAAGGGGTCTGCATTCAGCTGGCTGTGACCCCAGTGTGCAGGGGAGACTGGAAGCCTCGAAGGCAGTAGAGATGACACAGGCACAGTGCAGCGCAGGGTGGTTCCACACAGCTTAGTTCAGTTTCTGGCAACCACGATCTCATTGTGGAGACACATGAAACTGATAACAACGAAACCAAGTACATGATGACATCTAAAACTTGGGCCCAGATGAAAAAATCCAATGAACTCATTTCGTGAAAGGGAAGCTGAGGCTAGGCTGGAACTTTTGAGGAAGGCTTCTTAGAGTTGGTGGGACTCCAACTAGACCTTGAAATTCTTCCTACTCCCTGCAGAGCTGGCTGGGGGATGGCTGGAGGCTGGGTGGACAGAGGCTATCCAAGCCATATCTGCCCTTTGCCCTCTGTCTTCATGGTGCAGAGCTGGAGCCAGGGGAGAGAGCTGGATTCAGGAAGACCGAGCTTGGGAAACTAACTTAGCTGCAGGTTGGCCACAAAGACTGGGAAACAGAGAAACTGCAGCCAAGGGACTGAGCCTGTGAGGCAGTCCCTGGAGTTGGCCTGTGCCAAGATAACAGGAGATAAAAGAGTGCAGTTAGAGGAGAGCACAGATAGGAGTGCCTCCCTTCCAGTAAGTTTATCTCCCGCTGTGATGAAGCTTCAGGAACCAGCTGGAAAGGACTCTGGTCCTGGGAGAGGAAAGTGACTTCAACGGGGGAAGGGAAGGTTGGAGGAAGTTGAGGTGGGTAGTTCCCGCTGTCCCAGCGTGAGTCCAGCAGACAGCAACAGCTGCCTCAGCCAGCTATTTCTCCCCAGCAGGAATCTGCTGGGCTTCCCAGGGGAGGTCCAGCTTCCAGCTCAGCCCCTTGCTGAGTGGGCAGTCATCAACACAACACTCTACAAGCAGCTATTTCATTTTTCTCACTTGCTGGGATCCTGTGGAGAGGGTTGGCGGGACAACCTTGACGCCCATCATTAGAAGGTGAGTGTGAACCTGTGGGCAGGGCAGGCCCAAGGTGAGATCCCAGGAGGCTTTTCCTGCCTGCCAGGAGGAGCACCTGTCTCTGTTATCAGCGAAGTGTTTGTGCCTTCGGTATGTCTGGTGAGTTCTGGGTGCTGTGTATGGCTGGTTTCGTGCTCTGATTCTGGTAATAGGGAGTTTTAATGGGGGGTGCCAAGAAATCCAATTTATTCTTAGATCTCAGTGGATGTCTGGGTAGAGGAGGGTGGCTAAGATGGTGGTGGAGCCTGGTGGGGTGCGCCATGGGGGTCAGCTCCCAGGCTGGGGATGGGGATGAAACTCGTGCTGCAGTCGCTGTGGATGGCTTCATAGTGCTGCGACCCCTTGCGCCCCCAGGGAGGCCCCAGAGTGGGAATTATTATTCCCATCTTACAAGTGGGCAAATTGGGGTTCAGACAGGTTGAGTGACTTACTTGAGATCACAGCTCAAATGGAAGGAATACAGCAAAGCTTGTGTGGCTGCTGCCTGGCTCTTTTCGCCTGGGGCTGGCTGCTCTTTCACCTTTCACACCTCAGCCCAATTTTTCAGGCTCCAGGACCCATAAACTTGGGACATCCTGGGGGCACCAGGGGAGAGCATCGTTGGCTGTAGGGACGACGTCTGTGGTCACAGAGGCAGGTGCTTTCCAGGACAGCTGGAGGGGTGGAAGAGACTGGGCCTGTGGAGGACGGACCCAAAGGGGAAATGGGAAGTGAGAGCCAGAAGGGTGAGTCTGGTTTCTGGCCCAGCAGATGTCTGCCCCACTCTGCTTCTGACCCACCCAGGGTCTCGGGGTCTCTGCCTCATCTCTGGAGAAGGAGGCGCCCTGTGGTCTCGGGAAGTCTCAGCCACACCTCTGCCTCGAAGCTGACCTGCCTACTCAGAGCTTTCTAAAAAATCTCCCTGAGCAGGAGACTTTACCAGTTGACACTCCCCCGCTTTGATCTGCTAGAAATCAGCAAATTCTCCAGAAGGTCTAACCTCAGTGTTTCTCATTATAGATTCTATCAGGCACTGGTCCCCCATCCCTGCCTCCCCCCAAAAATAGAAAGAGGGTATTGACTTGAAGTACTTTGGACTTTTGTTGAACCTTCTCTAGCACCTGGCTCCAGGCTGACATTTGGGGCTTGGGGCTATGTCATAGAGGCCCCTTCACCTGCTGGAACTGACTGACTGTGAGAGCGAGTGCCTGTGGGAGCGAGTGGCAAGTGGGAGCAAATGCCCGTGGGAGCGAGTACCCGTGGAGCTGGCCAAGGTGAAGGAGGGTGAATATACAGGCTGGCTTCACCATTGTCTTCCTTTCTTTGGGATCTGGTGGGTAGGGACTGGTGGGTAGGCAGAAAATCTGTAGGCAGAAGAAGCTTTGTACTTGTAGAGACTTGTGACTTCTCTGACCAGAGTTAGTGGCCACAGATGGCTTTGGTTACCTGAGTGGCCTTGGTAAGGTGCTCCTCTCTGGCCCACATCTGCAGCCCTGAGCCTGGGAGCAGACTCCCTTGCCACATGAGACCCATGGAATATGCTAGAAATATCAGCCAGGAGCTCTTCTGACGAGAAGGGTGCTCTGAGGTCATCTGGTTCTTTCTGCTCCCCGTTCCAGGCAGGAGTAGCTTGTCATTTCCTGAACAGTGGCCCACCACTTCCAGTTTCTGGGGGCTGGGCCCCCATTCCTGTTCTTTCCAATGAACATGGGCCTCGGGTGTGTCCCAGCCAGACTACCTGTTTCCAGGACCCTAGGGTGTCCCTCAGCACAAAAGGTGACAGGCACCTTTCTGTGTGCCTCCTTCCCACTGGACTGCAGCCTTGTGAGGGCAAAGCATCTGAGCTTAAGTGGCTGGTGTGCACACAACAGGTGCCCACTAACTATTACAGCAGCGCAATCATTCTAGAAGCACACGCACTGGAAGAAGATGTAACTTCTGCTCAGTAATTACTCATTGCTGCCAATGTACTATCTGCATGACCCTGAGAGTAACCAACCTGTTAGGTTTCTTGAGTGATAAAGGCTGAGGAATAGTGGTCACAAAATAACTGTGAGGGAAGTTAAAAGTCCAGAAGCTGTGGACCCAGGTTTGGGAGGGGCCCCAGAGCGATGAAATATCTGAAACCCAGCAGGGCTGCCAGCTGCATCCTTGGGTGAGTGGCTGAAACTAGTCTGACCTTGAGTTTCAGGGGTTTTTTTCTATAAAATGAGAATAATGATACTAACCCCTGAGTCATCAGAAGGTTCTGATATGAAAGCATAAGGAGTGGCTCATAGTCCCTAAAGACTCAGCTCAGGGCCCTCCACGGTGTTAATCATACAATGGGTTAAAGCGCAACACTACGAAGCTAGATGCAACTGTTTCAGCATGAGTTCGATCCCCTGCCAGGGAGGTGACCACATGGCGCGGCAGACCTCTCCCATCTTGTCCGCTGCTCCCCTCAGCCTTGTACTTCGCCCATCTGCCTGTTCTGCTCCCCCCACTGTCTCTGGTGAATCCTCTCACTGCCCCTACACCTCTGGTCTGTACCCAGTTCTGTATACATACATACGTACACACATACATAAATCTTAGAAAAAACTCAGCTCAGACATTGCCTCTTCTGAGAAGACTTGCCTGTGCCCTATCTCCCAAGTCCAGGTTAGGTACCCCTCCCAAACCCCGCTGGCTGTTAGAGAAAAAGCATCCTAGCTCACTAAAGATTCCAGAGACCTCAGCTAAGAAACCTGCTCCCGGGAGGTCTCTAAGAAGGAGCGACATACCAGCTGCCCAATTTGGGCCACTTAGGTTTTTTTTTTTTTTTTTTTTAGATTTTTTTTTTTAAAGATTTATTTATTTGTGCATACAGAACTGGGGTACAGGCCAGAGGCTCAGGGGCGGCGAGAGGCTTCACCAGAGACAGAGTGGGGAGCAGAACAGGCAGATGGACGAAGTACACTGCTGAGGGGAGCAGCGGGCGGGTCAGGAGAGGTCTGCCATGCCATGTGGTCACCTCCGGGGCAGGCGGGAATCGAACTCATGCGGAAGCGGCTTTAGATTCTCAGTGCTGTGCTTTAACCCGCTGCGCCACCAGGGAGGGCCAGGGCCACTTAGGTTTTACGGGGCCAGGGGCGAGCCGTGGGTCTCTGGCCCCTTGGAAGCCACAGACACAGGAAGTGAAGTGCAGGTCTGATCCTTCCTTGATGTCACGCTCTGCCCTTCGTTTCTGAGGTTGTCCGGAAGGCTCAGCCCCTGCTAAACAGGGCATCTCACTGGTGTCTCTGCCACATCTGCTGAACACTTCTGAGGGTGCCATGCTGGAGGTGTTAGTGCGAGCAGCCTCTCGGAACCTCCTGATAGCTCAGGCATTAGTGTTGTTCTTCCCATTTTATAGAGGAGAAAATGGAAACTCCAGGTTAGAGAAGTTCAGCCGCTCACCCACGGACGCAGCTGGCGGCCCTGCTCCGTTCAGACATTGCTCTTTTTTTTTTTTTAATTTATTTATTTGTGCATACAGCACTGGGGTACAGGCCAGAGGTGCAGGGGCAGTGAGAGGGGCGGGTACAGTGACAGAGTGGGGAGCAGAACAGGCTGACTGACGAAATACACTGCTGAGGGGAGCAATGAGGAGACAGGAGAGGTCCACCACGCCATGTAGGTCACCTTCCTGGGTGGGGATTGAACTCATGCTGACGTGGCTGCCTCTAGCTTCATAGCGCTGCGCTTTAACCTGTTGTACCATTGGGGAGGACCTGGTTTCAGACATCTTATCACTCTGGGACCCTTTCTAAGACCTTGGTCCATGGCTTCTGGACTTTTGACTTACCTCCAGACCTACCTCCTGCTTCTACTTACCCTCCCATTAATCAGCATTTTCAAGTTCCGAAAATAGGCATCTTGCTGGATAAACTCAAGCTCCTCCAGATGGCTGATGGGACCCGTGTGGTCTTGGTGCTCTCCATGGGTGGGCACAACCATCTGGGCCCAGCTTCCCAGGCTCAACCCAGTTTCCCTCTTTCCTCCTGGATCTCCATTCCCCTGCCCAGTCCATGCTCGGGGATATTTCTCCTCTCACACCAGAAGCAAAATTTCATCTATGTGGGCACCAAAGTTATTTTGACTTTCTCTCTCTCCCAATACCGTCATCGGGTTCCTGAATTAGGAAAACTAGAATTTTCCAAGAAATTTCTACCTCTTTTGGACATCCAGGAGAGATGATTTTTTTTTTGCTAAATGTTCTTTCTTTTTCTTGAACTCATGGGGTTCCTAAATCCCTCGGATTCTTTCAAGCCAAATACTCCGTCCCTGTGCCAGTCTCTTGTTTAAAACTGGCCAGATGAGAATGACCCCAGCCTCTGTGAGCATGGCATCTGTCAGAAGTTTCTTGGGGCCTCCATCTGCTTCAGGGCCTCAACCAACCTGGATACATACCCTAGGGGTTGACTACACATCTCCTAGTAAGAAATGTGACCCACTGATCCAAAATAGGACAAGCTAGTCACTCATTGCCTCCCTCTTCTTTGATAACCCCACTCTGATTTCCCTTTGAAAAAGTCCTGCTCCCAGACCCTCCCTGGTGGTGCAGCCAGTTAAGCTCAGCACTGCAAAGCTAGCTGCAACCGCTTCAGCACGAGTTCGATCCCCAACCAGGAAGCTGACCCACATGGAACAGCAGATCTTTCCTGACCTGCCCGCTGCTCCCTCAGCAAAGTACTTCGTCGATCTGCCTGTTCTGCTCTCCACTCTGTCTCGGGTGAATCCTCTCACCCGCCCCTGCACCTCTGGTCTATACTCCAGGTCTGTATGCACAAATAAATAAATCTTAAAAAAAAAAAAAGAAAAAGTCCTGCTCCCTATGCTGAGAACTCACAGTTTTGGAATTGCTGACTCCACCCTTGGCTCTGGAATGTGTATGTGACCCACATCAAGCAAGAGACTTGGTTGAAACCCTTTCTGGTGGAATTGAAGCTGGTCGGGTTAACACTGAGTTGCTTAGGGCCATCTAGCCTGTGTCTCCCTGGGATGGGGCCACCAGCATGAAGCCCAGCTGGGGAGAATCAGTCCTGACCGCAACCCCAGCTCTGCAGACAACCAAGCCAGATATACTCATGGATTTTGCTCAAGCCAGGTATAGTTGAGTTTATATTATTATTTTTTAAATAAAGATTTATTTATGCATACAAGAGCTGGGGTGGAGGTCAGACATGGGCATGGTAGTGGTGAGAGGATTCACCAGAGACAGAGTGGGGAGCAGAACAGGTAGGTCTACTGAAATACACTGCTGAGGGGAGCAGCGGGCAGGCCAGGAGAGGTCTGCTGCACCATGTGGGTCAGCTCCCTGGCCGGGGATTGAACTTGTGCTGCAGCGGCTGTAGATAGTTTCATAGTGCTGAGACGTAACCCCTTGTGCCACAAGGGAGGCCCCCTATTTTTATCTCAGTGACAAAAATCTTGACCAATACAGGATCTAAGGCCCATTTCCTAGCTCCAGGGAACAGGAGTGAATTCCTCTCCCTCTATTATACAAGCACCTTTTTTCTTTACTTCCATTCCCCTGCCAGGTTGTGGATGGAGTGTGGCTTAATCTAAACTCACTCGGATAAGCATGTTAGTGTGTGTGGTGGGTGGCTAAAGGACAAGTCTCCAGAATGGTATTGGCATTGTCCAGATAGGACAGGCAAGACCTCAGAGGGATCCAGAAGCAAACATTGTGCTCTTTAGGACCTCTCGTTCGGTGGCCCAGGCAGCCACCAAATTGTTTCTGAGTCCCAGAAACAGCTCCAAGGATGAAGGTTACTGAGATGGTTGAGGCGATGCTGGTGGCCAATTACTTGGCTTCGTGGACACTCATTTGTCCTCCTGCAAAGGTATCTGCCCGGCACCTTCTGCTTTCTGAGCCTCCCGTGACTCTTCCCTGTGTTCTCAAACCCTGTTGTTGTTCCTATTCTTTTCCTATCCAACTCCCACATCCAAAGAAGCAGTTGGGATGATTTGACTGACAAAAGCAAAGGGCCTGATGTGAGCAGGTGTTGATACTAGTTCTGTGGTCACATATCAAATGGGACACACCATTAGGGGATTCCTCTATCTAAAAGACATTACAGGGCCCTCCTTGGCAGGCAGTGGGTTAAAGTGCAGCACTACAAAACTAGCCCGCTGCTTCAGCACAAGTTCGATCCCCGGCCAGGGAGGTGACCCACATGGCACAGCAGACATCACACTGCTCCCCTTCATTTATCTGCCTGTTCTGCTCTCCTACTCTGTCTCTGGTGAATCCTCCCAGCACCTCTGCACCTTTGGCCTGTATCCCACTTCTGTATGCGTAAATAAATAAATCTTAAAAAAGAAAAAAAGATACTGCAATAATGCAGTGGACTGGAAGCACGTTACTCTTTGGTGTTTTGCAGATGGATTTGCTAGTTGATGCTTCTGTTTGCTCTGGCCCTCTGACTTCCCTGCTTTCTGCACCCATCTTGACTTCAAGTCAGCCCAGTTTTTAAGTGCTCATTGAAAGAAACAGGATTTGTGTTAATTGCATCCATGATATTCTTCCCTGCTAACCCCCACTTCTTCATTTGGAGACTCTGAACTTAGGTGACAGGAAGAGTATCCTCACCAGCAAAGACCCGAGGGGAGAGGCTGAGAAATGGCCCAACCTGGGAATAAGGGGGTAGCCATGCCTGCTGGGCTTCTGGGCCCCCTCAGAGGGTTCTCACTAATCAGAAAGAGACCAGTCATGTGTGTCTTTGGCTTGGACATGGTCCTGTCTACAGATGTGACATTGGCTCAGATGCTTCTGCACTTGAAGTGTTCTCCCAAAGGCCCCCTCTCTTCCAGAAAATCGGCTACCCCTCTCCAGATCCCAGATTCCCACCTGCCCAAACCACCTGTAGCAACACCTGTTTCCACCCCCTCCCTGCCCAGATCACCTGTCACTATACCCTGTCCCCTCCTGCCCAGATCACCTGCCCAGATACCCTATTAGACTAATTGGATATTTAGTACCATCTACTTTCATTTTAGTACCAAGGTCCTTCTCTTGGATTCTATTCCTAGCTGACCGGAGGTTTTCCCCAGCCCAGCCTGTGCGTCAGTGCCTGGGTCGGCAGTTCTGTCTCTTTCTAGTTCCATCTGGTTATTTCCTCTCCTGCAAGGTCCTGGTCACCCTGATTTAGATCTGTATCATGGAAAGCAGCATGGTGAAGGAAGAAAAGGACCCTGGGGCCCCTCTGCAGGAATGTCCCTGTGGTCTGGCTGCCAGATAGAAGAAGGACGGAAGGCTCATTCATGCTCGCTCACCCCCTCCCTGCTGAGCCAGTCAAACACAGCAAGGGTGGCCTGGACCCCAAAAAACATGCATATCCTGGATCTAGGCCCCAATCTCATTAGTCTAATACTCTAAGCCTGCTCGGCTTAGTCGCTCATTCAAAATACCTTTGATTCCAAGTATGTGTCTAGCTTTGCACAGCTGCAAGAAGTGACAAAAAGGTTATGGTGTGGCCCTCCCTGGTGGTGCAATGCGTTAGGATGCAGCACTACAAGCTAGCCACAGCGGCTTCAGTGCGAGTTCGATTTCCGACCCCAGAAGTGATCCACATGGCCCGGCAGACCTCTCCTGACCTGCCAGCTGCTCCCCTCAGCAGTGTACTTCGTGAGTTGGCCTGCTCTGCTCCCCACTCTGTCTCTGGTGAATTCTCACCCTCCGCATCTCTGGCCTATACCCAGTTCTGTACGTATAAATAAATAAATCTTTAAAAAAAGAAAGTAAGAAAGGTTATGGTGTAACCAGGTATGGAAACTTAAACCCATGAAAAATTAACTGGCAGCATCCTCACAGGAGACATGACTGCTGCGACAGTGTCCAGAGTGGTATATGATTTGGAGGTCAGCAGATGGGAAGGAAGGACCGTGGCTTTCTGAGATACCTGAGAACTGGCTGGCTGGGAAAGTCCATCAGTCCGTGCTGCAGGTTTTGCTATTTTCAATGGCCTAGACTGGTTTTGTTATTTTCTGACCTCCCGAGGAGCCGAAGAATGGCTGGAACCATGGCCTGGAGGCTGCAGGAACTATTCCATGAAGAATAGCAGGGTTTGGCCTCGCTGGTGGCACAGGAGTTAAGTCTCAGCACTATGAAGCTATCCATAGTCACTGCAGCAAAAGTTTGATCCGGGGCCAGGGAGGTGACCCACATAGCACAGCAGACCTCTCCTGTCTCGTCGCTGCTCCTCTCAGCAGTGTATTTCAGTCAATCTGCCTGCTCTGTTCCCCACTCTGTCTCTTGTGAATACTCCGCCCCTGTCTGTACCCCAGCTCTTGTATTCATAAATACAAATTAAATTAAATTAAACAGTTAAAAAAAAACAACAAGAGCCGCTTTTCTGGTGGTGTCTGCCACTCGCCCCACCCATCCTGACCCCTCCCTCATGTGGGTCCTGGTGACTCATTCTCTTTCTTGGCAGACCTTGTGGTTTTTGATAATGGGGTGAATGACATCATTGGAGGTTGCTGCTGCTGCTTTTGCCTGAGGGTCCCCTCCCCGAGCTGCACAGTTGCTGGCCCCAGCTTGCACAGGAGCTGTGGGTCTGCAGCTCCCGCTGCCTGCACGGTGGGGCTCTGTGCTAATCTTCCTTGAGAGAATGTGAACTAGATTTCCCAGGTGCTGAGTCAAGCCATCTAAGTGAAATGTTGAATGTTATCTAAAATAAAGTTCTTAAACCTTAAGAACTGGTGTTCTTATTTCAGGGTGCATTTCCACCTTCCGGGGCTCCCCATGCTCCCCATGCTGGGGAAGACTTCATCTTCATCTTCTATTTTTCCATTGTTTGTGTGAAGCCTTAAGCCAGATGTGCCAAGGGGCCAGGTCATCAATCCTAAAGTCCTTTACCTTTGTCTCAGGAGCCCCTGGCCCCAATCTACGAGACACACTGGTGTCTAATACCCCTCCCCTGGGTGCCTCACCTTACACTGCACCCCCTGTTGAAGTGTAGTGACAACAAGGAGAGAGCCAGGGAGTGACGGATATGGAGTAGCTGTCATGGGAAGGCCTGTGTCTACACATATTTAAAGTGTCCATCCCAGGAGTACTCTTAGCCTCACTGTCCAGCGGAAGAAACTGCACTGAGAGGTGCAACTAACCTGCCCATTAAAGATAGGTAGATTCTGAGGTGGCCATTCTGCATCTGGCTCCTGAAGGCCACAGGGAATGAGTGGAGGGGCCCGGCTGGATGTTGAGAGGCTAACGCAGTGTTCGAGAAAGATGACTCGGACAGCAGTGAGTGGGATTGACGGGTGGGGAAGCAGATGGGGCAGGGCCATCAGGAGATGTGGCTACACCCGTCCTGTCACCTGGAGACTCACCCCTGGGAAGAAGGCAGGAGCAGAGTTGGGGGTTGCAGGAGGCGCTCTGCTGCAGAGATCAGCACTTTGGCAGCTGAGTTGGTGAGATACCAGGAGGAAGCCTCATTCCTCTCCCCCAGTGTTGATGGCCTGCCCCCAGGCGAGATCCAACACCATGTCTGCTCAGGTCAGTTCCCCAGAAACAGAGGAGTGTGCGGTGAGAACGTGCCTTGCTCTGCCTCTTAGCAGGGCTAGGCCGGCTTCTCTTCCTAGGCCGGGCCTAGGCCTTTGAAAGTTCTGTTTACCAGCACGGAAGCTGCATCATCTGCTTAATAAACTGTAATTGGTGGTGAGCTCAGAAGTGCCCCTAAAATAGAGAATGAGCAATCGCTGTTTATGAGCAACAACTCTGCCTGGCTGGAGGAGGCAAATGGGTCTAATGACTTCTTCTGTACTGATGGGGAAACTGAGGCTCAGGGGTTACGTGGCTTTCCCACGGTGGCCTGGAGGGCCAGAGGGCAGACTTAGGATTCAAATGCATAATCCCCAGCCTTGACCTGGAATCCAGCTGTTGTTCCCAGCTCTATGCTCTTTGGTGTCAGAGAAGCCAGGGGAATTAATGATAAGCCTTGGTGAGAATGGCAGCTACATTTCCAAAACTGCTTCCTATGCATTAACTCAGTTGATCCTTACAGCAACTGGGTGTTATTATATTCATTTTACAGAGGGGGGCAATGAGGCTCAAAGAAGGCTACGGTTATTCAACTGCCAGGAATAAACTAGAACCCAAAATGACTCCAAATCCACAACTCTTTCCAGGAGACCATGAAATAAAGAAGTCAATGGAATCGCAAAGGGGAAGAAAGGGGGTGAGGAGGGGGTGAGCGCAGTCTAGATGTTTCTTGGAACCTGCAGTTGGAACATAATTAAAGCTTCTGAGCAGCAGAGACTGCACTGCTGTGTGAGCTCCCCTGACATACCGTGTTACCAGGGAGAATAAGCATAGTACATCCTAGAGGTAGACACATGGACGATACTAGAAAAATCTTCCCCTGCTCCCTACTCATGTATCTCATAAAAAAATAAAAGAAAGAGACTGAGGTGTCAGTATTTGTCTTTTAGGTACCCTGTAAATTAGAGCGGATAGATGGATGTGTGGGTGGGTGGGTGGATGGATGGGCGGGTAGGGGGGTGGGTGGGGGGATGGATGGGTTGGTAGGTGGGTGGGTGGGTGGATGGATGGGTGGGACTTAGGGAAATTGCACACCCTCTCATGGCAGTACCCTCCAAACTCAGGAACTAGTTATAACTCCTGAACAGAACTCTCCCAGATTAACTAACATTATAATGAAGTTCCCAGGCCAGGGGAAGAAGACAGGTATGGTATTGAGAGAAAAGCTAGAAAGTAACTTTCCCCAGAAAAGTGAAGGAAGTCCTGGAATGGAGTGTCTCTTCCCACCTGGTCTCTGTTTCTCTGGAAGTCTCTGAGGCCTGCTCTGAACAAAGGCCAGGATGCCTGGGTCTTAAGCCCAGGGGATGCGCAGGCTGCTCTTATTGAAGGGAACAGCCATCTCCCCATGGGGCAGTAGATATGGCTTTTGTGGTTGGGCTTAGAACGAGGAAAAGCCTAGAAGGAACCTAACAGGCCCAAGGGGCCAAGAACCCTACTGACTCATTATCTTTACTCTGCTTGGTCTCCATCCATCTCGGAGAGGATCAGAGCATCTCAAACAAAAGGGGGGTGGGTGGAGGAAGATCAAAGGCTGGAGAAGGTTCCCGCAGGGCTCAGTCTTTGTTCCTGGTTCAGCGTCAATCCACCCTGTACCAACAGTTGAACCAGAAATCCAGCCTACAGGCTGCACCATGGCTTTCTGACTGAGAGCGTATGGAGTGGGCATCTCCAGCCTGGTTCTGACTCTAGCTGTCACTGCATGTGCCGGGGTATGACACAGCATCTGTGGGTAGGAGGCACTCACTCAATATCTGGCCAAGTGAGGGCACGGATGAAACAATTAACCGTGACCTTGGGCCGAGTACTTCCCCTTTCCACATCTAGAAAATTGAGACCGCAATGCTAGATCTGTCTCCCACTCCAAGTCACTCCCCAGCTCCTGGGAGTGAATGAATGGTTTTTACACACCAAGAGCTGCACAATGGTTGACATTGGGCCCATCTCTCCTCTGCTGCCCCTTGTGGGCCTGCTATGTCTAACCAGGCCTGCAGAGTACTTTGCCCCGCCAGGCTCCTCAGTCCTTCATAGCTCTGAGCGCCCTCTGTGAAATGCAGCTAACCTGCCCCACCTCCAGGATCTGTGGGTTATGTTAGCCACCTGGTGGTATTGTTTGCTGTCTTTGAGCACATATCAGCTGTCAAGCATCTAGACCTCATCCCCGTAATCTCAGACTGAAGGTGTCTGCCCAAGGTGGTGTGCTGCATTCGGATTCGGGCAGGTCGTGGGTCCCTTCTCAACCATCCAGGCTCCTGACTTTCCAGCTGTGGCACTTTCATTCACTGCAGGGAAGGGAGCACAGTAGCTCGAGAGGAAAGACCTGCATTCGAGGTTGTGCTTTTCCACTCACTGAGCTGGGCAGCCTCCAGCAGGTCACGTCCACACTGCAGCTCTGCATCCTGATGGCATAACTGTGGGGGGTACAAGCCAATGTGTGTTCATGCCACCTGACCTGAGCGGGTGCAAAGGGCACTGTGGCGAGGAGCTCCCTGCTGGGTCAGCCGCAGGGTTGTGATGTCACTGGGGCCCCAAACCCCAGAACAAGACACCGCACCCTGTGGTCCCCACCTTCCCAGACATTCAAGGGTCTGCTGGGGTTTTTATAACTCTATTAGGGGCTTCATGTCAAGAGTTGGTGATAATGGTGGGGGTGACAGAGCCCCAGGCAGGTGGGTGAGAAACTGTGGGCAAAGGGACTTTCGGACTCCCTCAGGCCCGCTCCCAGAACTTGCTCCATGCGGGGTTAGGAAGGGCTCCTGGCAGACACAACTTGCATGCTGGTGGGGTCGAGATCCACCCTCAGCTTTAATCTGCAGCACCTTCTCTCTTGCAGAGTCTGCTCCCGAGGTCCCTTCTGCACCCCCCAGCCATGCCCAGTGCCTGTAAGGGAAGGAAACAGCCGGGCTATAACTCATTCCAGCTGAGCTTCTTATGGAAACGCTGACAGACCCTTCAAGACTACACGCCAGCCAGCGGAGCCAGTTGCCAGCTCCAAACCCCGGCTCTGAGCTAAATATAGTTGCAGGAGGGAAGGTGGTGTGGATTTGGGGGGTGGGAAGGGACTGGGGAGAGGGAGGGAGAAGCATCAAGAGAATAGGAGGAGGAAGGGAGGGGAGAAAAAAAGAGATGGCAGAGACAGAACAGAGTTTGACAGAACAGAGGTTGAAGCGATGGGGGAGAGCAAGAAGGGGTGCAGAAGGAGTTGTAGAGAAAGATGAAGGGGAGCAGGGCAGACTGCAGCCCAGGTCCACTGGTGGAAGCACCCAGTCCCTGGCGCTGGAGGGTCAGAGCCAGCTGAGCCAAACCGGCCTGGGCAGGCTCAGTGCATTTGCTGGGTGGCCTGGGCAGGCTCAGTGCATTTGCTGGGTGGCGAGGGGTGGGGTGCCCCGGCTGGTATTGAGGCTGGTGGTGTGGGGCGAAGAGGAGGAAGTGCTGAAGCCCCAGCACAGGGGAGGAGAAGCAGGAACTGAGGATGACCAGGGAGGTCTGAGAAATTCACTGTATTTGGGTCTAGAACCTAAAACTACATAAGCATCCCCGGCAGTTAGGTTTGCTCCCGGCTTCTGTGGCGTCAATGGGGTGAAAGTGGGGGCAGGAGGGGTGTCAAGGGAGCAGTGATGTGTCGCTGCTTGGCAAACAGTGGTGGGGGTGGGGGCAGCACACTGGAGAAGCAGGATCCCAACTGCTCCCTGCTGTCCCATTTTCTTTTCTCACTGATTTGGGGTGGGGGCGGGATTGGGAGCAATGGACACAAAAAGAGGGGGAAAGGCACCATCCCCTCACCTCAGCGAGCAAACAAGAGGAGCTAGATAAAGGAGCCCCTCACTCTTCTCCGGGCTCCAGGAGAGCAGAGCAGCCCTGCGGGAAGACCCCCCTGCGGGAAGACTGGCCATTATTTATGAGCTGTGTGGAGGGGCTCAGCGGGAAAATCCATCTTTGCTCCCCTCCTCCAGCTGAGGAAGGGTTGGGAGTGGGGAGCTGGTGCTGCTGGAGTGGCTGCTTTCTTAAAGACACAGGTGCTGAGGGCGGGCCAGACTCTCTGAGGCAGCCAGCCGCAGGTAGCAGGAGAGATCTGAGCTCAGACTTGCAGGGGCAGAGGCTGGAACTCACCCACAGCCAAGGCTTCGAGTGAGCGCGAGGAAAGGAAGGCATTTGGGGTTTTTCTACACCTGGTGACCTCAGGGGCTTTGCAAGGGCTGGCTTGGTGGACATTCCCAGGCAGCTGGCACCAATCGAGGATGAGAGGCTGGACATTTGGGGTTGGGTGGAGATAAATATGTCCGTCTCCCAGGTTTGGGGGACAAGAAGTGCCACGTGGATCCCCAGGCCTGATCCATGCTGGAGAGGGACTGATTGAAGGGGTCAGGCTGCAGAGACAGGAGGTCAGGCCCACCAGGAAGGGGAGGGGCGAAGAGCATTAGAAGGTATTTGAAGGTGGTTGGGGGAGCTGGGAGGAATGAAGTCACTTTGCAGGGCAGGAATTCCTGTGGGGTGGGCTGAGGGATTCCAAGCCACGTACCTGAAGGTGCTGCAATCAGACCACCCTGGATTCTCAGAACTGGTCTCCTCAAGATGCCCCTCTCTGGCACACCTGTTTGGAGCTAAGGGCCATGAAATCTCTGGAGGCTGAGGAGAGCTTCCGCCCTTGCCTTGCCTAAGTCCTTCTAAAACTGAAGAAGACACCATCAGTTTCTGAACTTCTGATCTTCTACTCAGAGAAGCAATCACCACCCTCCCCTCTTTTATGGCCTGGAAGAGTGTAGTTTAGGTAGGGCCTCATGCAGTTGTAGGTTTACCGGGGACATGTCCTCTCTAAGAATCTCATTTTGATCCCAGAGAAGGGATGAGACCACGTGGCCTGTCATGTGCCATCCTCCACTCTCCTCCAGGCCCCAAGTCCCTGAAGACAGAATAAATGTCCCAACCTGCTCCATTATTCTTTCGAGTTTCCAATCATGTAAATTCTATGCCTGTTATTAATCTGTGGCCTTTTCTGCAACTATGTGGCTGGTGATGACTTGTTTGTCAGTCTTAGAACAATCCAGGTAGGTGGGGGAGATTTTCCCTGCACGCTCACATAAGAAAAAGCGAGAGGTCTGGTGGAGAATCAGAGAGATGGAAGAGGGGACAAGGTGTGAGCACAGAGGCGACTCCAGTCAGAACAGAGCCGGAGCACACTAAGGACAGAGAAGCAGAACAATGGTGATGCCAGAGGCAGGTGAGGAGAGAGACCCGGGGGAGGGGGTCTGAGGGCTATTAGGGGGTGTCGCAGGACCGGGGCTGGCACGAGAAGGGAGAGTGTAGGTGGAAAGGCCAGCAGAGAGGAGGAGGAAGGCGTGCCAGCGAGGGCGAGATTGCTGCTGTTTTTCCTCTCTTTATTTCAATCGCTATCAATAATACATTCCCGAGGAGCCGCCTTTGACAGCAATTAAAAAAGCATTTATGCTCCCAGAGAGAAATTGAAATGATTTCCTCCCACCTCCCTACGCTCTCTGGGCAACAGTCCCTAGTGATGATCTCCTGGTGGCACGCAGTCCAGGCCGGGCGTGTGGGCGGGAGGGACAGCGCAGGAGGGACGGCCAGCTTTGTACCAGGCTCTGGGTGTGTGGGCGGCTGTGGGGAGAAGGGGGGGGGGTGTGCAGAAGGTGGCTGTTTGCGATGTGGCACGAGTCAAAACCTTTGCTGGTCACCAAGCCTCAGCCAGCAAGGAGGGAGACCCATGGCCTGTGGACCGGCTGCCCGGCGGGGGGCACTGAGCTCTGGTAAAGTGTGGAGAATGAGAAAGGTTTAGCTGTGGGGGGACTTTCCAGAGCTGTTTTGCATGCGCACACCTGACTGAGCACCTGTTGTGTGCCAGGACAGGGACAGGGGTGAGTTCCAGGATCCCTGTCTCCTAGGATCCATGGAGAGAGCAGGGAGGGAGGGAATGAGAGGCTCCTTCTCCGACTGGCCTAGCAAGGGGCCGCCGCTCTGTCTCTCAGCAGCCGAGCTGGGCTTAGTGTCAGGCACTTCATACACACTAGCTTTCTTTCTTGGACCCTCGCTTGCAGCCCCCCTGAGGAGGCAGCACTATCTCAGCCCGCGGGACCAGGGATGAGCAAGTGACAGAGCTGGCTGGGTGGCCCAGTGGGTGACAGAGCCGGAGGGAAGACAGCGCTGCTCTGTCCTACTTCCCACTGAGTGTTAAGACTAGCGCCCTTCCTCAGCAGCCTCACCACAGGCGCAGCCCCACTCTACAGGTGAGCAAGCTGACACCTCAGAGACAGAGGAAGGAGTGTGGCCTGTGCACCTATGTGAAAGGACTGTCTGCAGAAACTTTCTCACCATGACATTTTTCGTAACAGAAGATTCGAAATGACCTAGACGTCCATCATGGTGACTGGCTATGCGGACGTGTGTTGGGGACTGAGACCAGGACTTTGCCTCCTATGCACAAAACAACACTTGATCGGAACTTAGGAACTTAGGGTAAACATCCTGGTTGAGAATGCAGCACACCTGAATCCCTTCCCCCACTCTCTTTCCCTCTTTGGCGCCAAAGAGATGACGCTGGATCCCTCCCCTCAACCCCATTGGCCTTTAAGACATTAGACCATCAGACCACCCCCACCCCCCTGTACCTTCTGTGCCGCCCTCAAGTATATATATATGACTGTTGTAAGAATAAAGGCGCACTCGCACGTGTCTCCATCTTTGCGTTCTTCCTCACGCTGTCCCTGGGGCTCTACCCCCTCACCTTGCTGGTCAAGGCCCCCTACAGACGTGTAGGCGATGGAGTACTTGACAGTGGTCAAGAGCTCTGTGTGTGTGTATGTGTGGTGGTGGTGGTGGGGTCATCCCTAGGACAAATTCAAGCACAGAGAAATAGGTACACATCCTGTCCTTTGTGTAGAAAAGGTGAGAGAAAGAATATTTACATGGAGGGCCCTCCCTGGTGCTGCAGCGGGTTAAAGCACAGCACTAAGAAGCTAAAGTCACTTCAGCAAGAGTTTGATCCCCGCCCCCCCCGGAGGAGATCCACATGGCGCGGCAGACCTCTCCTGACCCGCCCGCTGCTCCCCTCAGCAGTGTACTTCGTCCATCTGCCTGTTCTGCTCCTCACTCTGTCTCTGGTGAAGCCTCTCACCGCCCCTGCACCTTTGGCCTGTACCCTAGTTCTCTATGCATAAATAATAAATCTATGCAACATGGCATTGCATCTTTTCCAAAGGTTTCTGTGGAAGGAGACCCAGGGCCAGATAGCACTGGTTGCTTCTGGAAAGGTGGCAAGTGTGAGGGGACAAGCGTGGAGGATGACACTTTGTGGTGGCTTTCCACCGATCAACTTTGGGCTCTTTGAATGCATGACCACCTGAAAATGAAAAAAAGAAATTAAAAAGAAATATCCTGGCTTGGGCTGGTGGAAAGGTGGAGATGACAGTTCACAGGGAGAGGAGAGGGGAGAGGCTGTCGGGTTCAGCCTGGAAGGATATGGCACTTGTTAGCTACAGGCCTTCAGGCCCAGCTGGCTCACATGGGAATAGGGGATCTCCTTTCTCGTGGGTTCTCCTGGTGAGGATACAGGCAAGCGTCTGTCTGTGCTGCGTGCTTGGATAGCAGCTGTGCCTGTGTGGCCCTGGAGGAGATTGAGAGAGGCCTAGAGTGGCCTGTGCCTGGTCAGGGGTAAGGGTTCTGGAGGGGCTCAGTGCAGCCCAAGGGATGAGAGGACCCTAGATCAGCCCCCAAGAGAGGCGGACGGGTGTCGGTGTGGCCCAGTGGATTGGAGTCCCCAGGGCTGAGTGCCACACGCATGGCACGTGCCTTCCTCTGTCTCTGGGGGTCTCGGCTTGCTTACCGGTAGGGTGGAGTTGCCTGTCAAGAGGTGGCTGTGGTGACAGCCTGGCATCAGTGTCGGGCTGGAAAACTGTGCAAAAGTTGCTTTTCACACAAACACTTGTGGACATGGAAAATGGTGGCCAAAACCTGAAATGTGTCAACCAGGGCTTTCAAGGGACCGTGATGAGAGGGTGATGGGGACCTCTCCTGCTGCTAGGGGAGCACCCCTGGGTGGGCACGGAAGCCGTGGCAGGGATCACAGGCTGAGTGGGCTAGCAGCGGAGACTTTTCTGGGATTATTCTCTACATAGCAATCAGGAGTAGGTGTTCCTGTATTGGTCCTACTGGAAGATTCCAAGAAAAGACAAGACATGGATCAGCTCTTCCTTGAGAAAGTCTCAGGCAGATGGAAGGACAGAGATCATTCAGTCATTCAGCAAACACTGACGGAGCCACTTGTGGAAATGCTTATGAAAGAGGCTCCGAGGGGTGAGCCATGGCCCTGGCTCTCCAGAGTCTATAGTGTGTCAGGTGGATCAGTATAGGAGCACACGCTAAATTTTCACGAGAGGAAATAACTTTTGTTTTGTGCCAGCTCTGTGGTAACTGAAGGAGGTAGGGGGCGGTGAGCACTCAGGTCCTGCAGGCTGAACCAAGAAGGGCCAGAACCAGAAGCCACAAGCCATGGCCAGAACCGGAAGCCACAAGCCATGCAGAGGGAAGGGCGCCCCGTGGAATGCTGGCAGCCGGTGTCCCTTCAGGAGAGTGAGATGCATGGGCTGGAGAGGAGGGGCCCGCTGGAGGTGGACCACAGAGCCCAGAGGCTGTCCTCAGGCCCCGTAGCTGACCAGCTGTGCTGCTGTCTGCACTTGTGAACGAAGGGGTGGGAGCAGGTCGCTTATTCTCCCTCAGCTTCATCCAGGGAAGGGCTGACCACCAGATGGGGGCCTCTGGGGGGCCGAAGAGATGCCAGAGGGCTCGCTTGCATCAGACCGGCCACCCCAGTCGCTGGCCTGGGTGGCTCCTGGCTCGTGTTGACCTCAGCCCAGCCCTAGGCGCCAGGCACCTGGTCACCCGCTTTGTGTCTGAGTTAAAATGGTGGGGATGACTCCTCGCGAGGCCTTGTCTGCAGGGCCTCCCTGCCAACAGGTCTGATGGACTTGCATAAATATTGATTGTCTGCTCAGCCTGCCGGGAAGGAGAGAGAAGCAGGCCAGGCCGGGGAGTCTGATTAGACAGCCCTAGAAGAAGGAGCTGTTTGTTGGCCTGTTCCCCAGAGGAGACGCAGGAGTCCCGGGGTCCCCAAAAGCAAAGAGTGGACACCGGGACCGAGCGGAGGATGTCCTCGTGGAGAGTGAGCAGGGTCTTCTGTGGAGTTCATGATGCTTTATTTATTATGCTCAGAAGGGAAGTCATGTGTTCCTGACATTGCTCTTTCTCTCTGTCTGTCTGAACAGTTCTATATTCATTTTTTTTAGTGACCTCAAGAAATGAATCCTTCTCTTTCCGGCCCTGCCCCACCTATAGGGGTCTTCAGTAAGCCTTGGAAAGCCGGGCAGCTCTGGTCTAAGTTTAAAGCTGGAAACAAGGAATGCCCAAGACTCCCCAGGCCTAGTCCTGGGGCCCGTTCTTCCTCTTCTTGGCCAGCAGAAGGTGCACTTTCCCAAAGAGGCCTA
>NW_004567119.1:39422099-39428314 GCF_000260355.1 Condylura cristata | reverse complement strand
CCCTAAGGCCACTGCAGGAGCCTCTTTCCTGCTCCACTCATTTTCATCCTCCCAAGTCCTCAAGGCCCTTCTGTCTGAGGACTCAGTGAGGACCAACTGTCACCTTGCAGGGAAAGTGCACCCTTGGGTGAGAATCACTATCTTTTCGTGGCTTAATGCTATCCTCTCTGCTCCCCCAAATACCCTAATAAAGGACCTGGGCCTTGGAGTACTTAGGACTATTTCCACCAAAAAAATCCACCCCTGGGAGTTGATGGATCCAGATTAGTTGATCACAAAAGAAGCAGAAACTCCCTCCCCTCCCTGTTAGTCACTTGGGTGTGACCTTGGAGCAAAGGAACAGTTTTTCCCATTGGGGGGGAGGGGAGGGTCTGGTTGGCCTAGAGCTTCAAGACCAGTTGGTCAGTGACCCCAATTAGATGGCACGGGACACCCTTGTCTGGGATGGCACTGGGCATACAGCAGGCGATGACTTCATGCTTGTTGCAGTGCTGGGTAAGCCCAGGTGAAAATCTTTTGTAGCTGGAGAACAGGTGAAAATGTTGATGCAAAGAAAGGACTCAAACCTGGATTTGAACCTGACCCGCCAGAAATCAGCTGTGTGACTGGGGTGTCATTTCACTTCTCTAAGCTGATCTGTAAAAAAAATGCATTAAAAATAGTTTCAGGCCCTCCCTGGTGGTGCAGTAGGTTAGGACGCAGCACTGCAAACTGGCCGCAGCTGCTTCTGTGCAAGTTCAATTGCCGGCCCTGGAGGTGACCCACATGGCGCGACAGACCTCTTCTGACCCGCCCGCGGCTCCCCTCAGCAGTGTACTTCATCAGTCGGCCTGTTCTGCTCCCCACTCTGTCTCTGGTGAATCCTCTCGCCACCCCTGCCCCTCTGGCCTGTACCCCAGTTCTGTATGCACAAATAGATAAATCTTTAAAAAAAATTAAGCTCCTACCTCACAGGGGTGTCACGAGGTTAAACGATCTGATGTATAGATGCCACAGCACTCCAGGCTCCAGAAGCCCCCAGCCCCAGCCCTCACCTCGGACACTTCAATTCCTGAGAACATTTCTCGAAGCTCCTGATGGACATGTTCTTGGAGCTTTGTGTTCCTGTCTTTATTCGGGGTCTTCTAGTTTCTGACTCCTTCCTTTCTTCTTCATCGTTCTTCCCTTCCTCTTCTCAATTCCTTTCCCTCCAGCACATGTTCTTTCTGTTTATCTTTCCTTCCACCTTCCCTTCCTCCACCCTCTCCCTCATCCTTCCCCCACTCTTATCCTCCAGGCCCCAGGCTGCCTGCTGGCCTGTCACACGCCTCTCCACATCATGGCATAAGCTCACTCTCCTTAGAGAATTCAAGAATGTGAGCGAGAAACATCTCCCACCTCTAGAACTCGAAGGAGAGCTGCTCTCCACAGAAACCACACTGATAATGAGGGAATTATTTCTGAGAAAACCTCTTAAATCTTGGAACCTAAGTGGCTTCAGCCCCATGTCCTCACTCTGGCTTCCCAAGACCTCCATCAGGGATGGAGACCAAGGTCTCCACCAGGGTCTTCAGCAAAGCAGCTGCAGAGCTCTGGAAAGTCGTGTCCTCTCAGGTGCCTGCTCTCAGGGCTGGATTCCACAGTGCCCCGGATGTTGTTGGGAGGCTCAGGAAATCCCCTCTGGTGGAGAGGGCCCTCTGGGTCAGAGCTGACTCCAGCAATAAATAGAAAGCAATTTTCTTTGAGTGCTGAAGAGCATTTAGAACACGCAGATTTTATCAGAAAAGACTTTTTTGAAGGCGGTGAGGATGGGTCAGGGCCCGAAAAGAGGTGGCCCAGGATGAGAATAGTGGCCTGCCTCCTCTCAGGGAGGGGTGAGGGTCATGTAGTCTGTGTTCAGGGGTTGAGGACCTGGCTTGAGAGACTGGAGCCAAGAACCATCAGGATGAAAAGAGATAGGCTGGAAGAGGGGGAGGGGAGACACCTCCTCAGAGCTGTTGGGCCAAATCCAGGGGTGCCAGGATATCAGCCTGTGGGCTATCAGAGGCTTAGTTACAGGGGCCACTCCCTTCTTGGGAAAAATGTAAACGGTACCAGCGATTTCCGCTGCCCTGGGGACCGGCTAGACTGTTTTCTGGGAGAAGGCTCCCTGAAGGAATGAGGGCCCCCCTGGGGTGGGTGAAAGGTGTGGTGGGATACCACATACCTCTCTACTATGTGTGGAGCAGAGTGGGGGGAATCAGAATCATAAAGTGTGCCTGTCTGCTTTGATGGTGTTTGTGAATATCTTCCTATCTGAGAATGATGGGCTTTTGCAAATCTATGCAAATGGAAGTGTGTGTGTGTGTGTGTGTGTGTGTGTGTGTGTGAGCACCTGTGTGCTTCCAGGCTCCCAGGCACATCCTAGGGCCACGCCCATACTGTTTATATTAATACCCCTTTTGTTCATTTTCAACCTTTCTCTTTCATGGCCTGGGCCCCATCTAGCCTTGCTGCTGGACAGGGGAGGGGATCTGGATCTCGGGCTTGGCTGTGACCAGTTGCATTGTCCTGCTCTGCAGTGCTGCGGAACTGGGTGCAGAGAGCACGGCTCTCTTTGACTAGGCTGATGACAGCCCAGCCTGCAGGAAAGGAGGGAGAGAGCAGGATGGGTAGTTGTTTAGCACTTGACTCACCAATGTTCATGCGAGATGCATTTTAAATAGTGTCTTTGAGGCTGGTGCTGTGGGTCGAGTTGTGACATAGCAGGGAATTCCTTGCATTCCAAGTTTCCCTGACATTTCCCAGACTTCTCTTTGCCAGAGAATCTCAGCTGCTAGAGTGGAATTGCCAGGTTTGCACCTTCCCACCCTTCTTGCTATTCTGCTCTACGCCCCCCTCCCTCCTCCCGCACTGCCAGGCAGGTCAGCAGAAGCATGTTGGAACGTGAATGCTCCATTGAGCAGCAGAAGGCTGGGCAACGAAACCGGGCATCCCCCTGGCTGACTGTCAGAGACGACCTCGGCTGCCCTGGAAGAGAAGAGTCGTCTGGAGCGCGGCCCTTTACCCTGTTGGTGGACCCTGGCTTCTCTGCAGGCAGCAGCAGGTCGAGGGCCGAAGGCTGAGGCTGTTGTCCTTGAAAGAGGAGATCTGTGGCCAGGGCAGTGCGATTTGTGGGTCCTTAGGGGCAAATCCAGAGGAGGGGGCCGAGGGGTCATGTCCAGGAGCCACGCAGGCCAGAAGAGAGGGACTGGACATGCATGTCCACCCCTAGCCTCTGCTCCCAGCACCATCATTTACATTCTCCTTGGAAAAGATGGAGACAGTGAAAAGAAAAATGTTATCACCTTTGCTTATTATTTCTGGGCCCTTGTGTCATGTTGCTTTGATTTGTGAATGTGCCCTTCTCCGGCCTGTCTGTCTTCACAGCCTGGCAATTTCATGTGGACAGATACCACGTCCCCCAGGGCTGAGCACCTCAGGGCAGCTCACCTTGTCGGTCCAGCCTGCCTTTTCAGAGGGGTTGCACGTGGTTTTGGCTGATTAGGAAACTTGCTTCCCTCAGGGAGGGCCTGTCACCGCCATCCCAGGGCTGGCCAGAAGGTAAGAAATGAGCCTAGACCAAAATCAGCAGACGCTTCTCCCTCCCAGACCTC
The DNA here is from genome assembly GCF_000260355.1 of Condylura cristata. Taxonomy (NCBI): domain Eukaryota; kingdom Metazoa; phylum Chordata; class Mammalia; order Eulipotyphla; family Talpidae; genus Condylura; species Condylura cristata. The sequence continues at coordinate 39,424,700 of NW_004567119.1, read as the reverse complement.
CAAAGCACTTTATCAAGATCTAGACGTCCTTTTACAATGTCTGGGAAACCAGAGGACATCATCGCCATTTTTCTCTATTATCCAAACGAGCGCTGAGGTGTCAAGCATTCAGCCAGACCCCCAAGTCCAGGAATAACAAAGTCAGGGTTCCAGTGTGGAGCCTGCTTGTCTTCAATCCTCAGCTTCGCCCCTGACTCCTATTTGGTAGGATTTTAACAAGTTGGAAAAGAGCTCATTGCATCCATAAGCGATCTTGAACAGCTCAGCAAACCCTGGTGGATGGCTTTATGCAGTAGGTCTGCTGGCCCCTGCCGGCTCATGAAAAATTCAGTCTGGCCGAGGGTGGGACAGGAGGGCCAGGCACGGGGCTGCAGGGGCAGGACAGAGCCACTGGTCCAGCCAAGAAGGTTTCCAAGCACAAGGGCTAAGACTACATAGAAGAAAAGGGGAAGAAGCTGTGGGGTTGAGGGGTAGGCAGAGGAAGCACCCAGGGCCCTGCCAGAGTGAGGGCTGGGCTCCCTGGGAGGCAGCTGAGTCTCAGGACAGATCTCTTCCTGTAGAGACCAAGCGCTGGATCATACAGCAAGCCAGTCAGCCAGGACAGCAAGCGGCAGAGGGCGAGATCATCACAAACAGCCCAAAAGGGCCTGGAAGAGGGCTGGGACTCTCCAGAGCAGAAGACTGGCGGAATGGGCAGCGGAAGCTGACAGGAGCGGGCCACACTGTCCCTGGTCACCCAAGCTCCAGCTTCTGAGGGCGCCCTGGACTTTCAGGAGCTGGAACCCAAAAGGGGAAACACAAATTCCTATTAAGGAAGAAGGGGAGGTTTGGGAGGGAAAGGACAGACACAGGCAGGAGACCCCCAGCTGCACCCTAAACTCACACAGGAAGCCCATGTTTCACATGTCATTATGTACCCACCTTTGCTTCTGGCCCAACTGGGGGTGAGGGTCAGCGAGCTCTCAGAACAGAAGATGTATCTCCTGATTATTTAAAAATATTAACTCCTGGGCTTCTCCTCAAGTGAGCAGCCCTCCCTGTGCCCCCCAGCCCTCCCCCTCCCTCATCACCCTCTTATCCCTCTTCCCCAAACAAACATGGTCTTCAGTTTGCCTTCCTTTGCCAGGGCTGGGGCAGCAGTTGCCCATGAAGAAAAGTAGTCCTCAAGTGCTCAGAATTCCTTTGGGAGACTGGTGTATTTGTGAACCTCAGCTCTTGTTACATCACAGTCAAGTTTAAGCTTGCTATTGTTGGTGTCTTTAAAATAGATGGCTCTACATAAAGGCTTCCTCCAAATCGATGCATGTATCTGCGGGTGCTAAAAATTCTTGGGGGAGAGATCCATTAGCAGTAAACTAGAGCAGAAGAGGGCAGAGATAGGGCCTCCCTGGTGGCACAGGGGTTAAGTCTCAGCACTGTGAATCTATCACCAGCCACTGCAGCCTGAGTTCCATCCCCGGCCAGGGAGCTGACCCACAGGGTGCAGCAGACCGCTATGGCTCTCCCACTGCTCCCCTCAGCAGTGTCTTTCAGTAGATCTGCCTGTTCTGCTCCCCACTCTTGTCTCTGGTGAACCCTCTCACCACCCCCACAACTCTGGCCTGTACCCCAGGTCTGGTATGCATAAATCAGTAAAATAAAGAAAAAAAAGAAGGCGGCAGAGAAGAGGCTGGAGGCCAGGGCCCAGCACAGGCACAGGGTGGGGTCCTTGGTCTCTTGTCTGGCACCTGCCAAGGGGCAGACAGAGAGAAGCAAGACATGAGGAAGCCAGCTGCGCTCACTAAGGACGTCCTCTTGGCCTCCACCTTCTGGGCGAGGATTACACATCACAGGCACTGGCCTTTCTCAAAGGCATCGGCGGGAGCAGGGTTTTCTGAGTTAAAAGGCTAAATGGGGGGTGAGAGAACCCCAGAGGAGACTGCCCCTCTCTCTACAGAGGGAGAGAAGGGTAATTCTGTTACCTTCAACCAGAAGAATAGAGCAAAGAGCCACTATTTGAATTTTCCTGAATTTCATTACTATGAGTGATGTTATAAATGATTAATAAGCCCCTTGAATTGGAGGGATTGTCCAGGGGAGGCAAGGAAGGACGCATGAAGGAAGGTGAGTATTCACGGATGGACCGGGGCCAGGCTTTCTGCTGCAGTGCTTAACTCTTGCCTCCCCCAGCTTCTCCCTTCTTCCCTTTCCTCTCCTGGGCCTTTGGGCCTCAGGCCAGCCCTCCCCAGAGTTCCTGGCCCCCAGGGTTGTTTGGAGCTGCTGCATTAAGGGAACATGGTATAGGGTCTCCTACCTATAGGAGCTCCAGCCTTAGGAGCTCCTATAGGACTGGAGCAGAGCCAGCTGGAGATTTGTGGACCAGATTGGGGAAAGGCAGGGAGGAGTGAAAAAGAGGGGAGAGCTAGAGGGAGGAGGGAGAGGGAAAAGGGTGAGAGAGGGAGAGGGAATAGAGAAAGAGGAGAGGGAGTAGAGAGAGAGGAGGGAGAGGGAGGAGTTAGGGGAGGAGGGAGAGGGAGAAGTTAGGGGAGGAGAGAGAGGGAGGAGTTAGGGGAGGAGGGAGAGGGAGGAGTTAGGGGAGGAGAGAGGGGGAGGAGTTAGGGG
>NW_004567119.1:39410065-39421989 GCF_000260355.1 Condylura cristata | reverse complement strand
ATTTTCCCCCATTGGCTTGGTGGCTCTTGTTCCTGCAGGTCCTCTGGGAAGACTGGGGCTGGAATAATAACTCCGCCCTTTCTTATCTCTCTCAGCTGGAAGAGGCTGAGCCTTGGGCCTAGTCAGGCTCACTCCTCACTCACTTTTCCCCTCGAGACTTCAATTCCTCCTTGGTGGGAACTCAGGAGCCTATTCTCAGGCCTGAGCTAATTCAGACCTACAGCGAACCGTAGGAATTTGCCAGTTTTATACACAGCTGGGCCTGGAACAGTGCCTGCCATGTAGTAGGTCCTCAGAGAGTATTTGTTGAACGAGTCTCTGTCCTTTCTTCACTTGGGGAAGCAGCCTTTCCTACGAAGCCCACATCTTTCCGCCCTTAGACCTGTTGGCCAGCGGGGAGCGTTGGAGACGTGCTGGCCTTGATGTTCTCACACAGCTCCCTTGGGGCCCTGGCATCCCTGCAGGCTCAGCCTGTTCCTGCTTGTGGTGTGGAGAAGGTTCTTCTCAGCAAACCCCAAACATGGTCACTTGCGACTGCACTGCAGAGGCCCGGTCACCGGAGGAGGGGGGAGGGACAGGCATCAGCTGCCTGAGTTCAAGGATTCCTGGGTGGGAAGAAACCTCAGAGTCACGGAGGCCACCCTCTGTGCAGGCACTCTGGGGCCTCCTGACTGCAAGCTGCTCAGGGCAGAACCAGTTTCCCCATGTTGTTTCTTTCTTTATTTTTTAAAATGTTTTTTTATGCAAAAAAAAATGTGTACAATGTTGTGTAAATATACTGTTTTGTTATAAAAAATTTTTATCTTTTTAAAAAAAAAGTTTTTTTTATGCAGGGCCCTCCTCTGTGGCTCAGCAGGTTAAAGCACAGCACTAAGAAGCTAAAGCCACCTCAGTCTGTTCTGCTCCCCACTCTGTCTCTGGTGAATCCTCTCACCGTCCTGTACCTCTGGCCTACACCCTAATTCTGTTTTAAAGATGTGTTTTATTTATGCATACAGAACTGGGGTACAGGCCAGAGGTGCAAGGCGGTGAGAAGATTCACCAGAGACAGAGTGGGGAGCACAACAGACAAATCAAAAAAGTACACTGCTGAGGGGAGCAGCGGGCGGGTCAGGAGAGGTCTGCCGCGCCATGTGGGTCACCTGCCGTGTGGAGATCAAACTCATGCTGAAGTGGCTTTAGCTTCATAGTGCTGAAGCTTTAATCCGTTGCACCACCAGGGAGGGCCCTTCCCAGGCTCTTTAATCTCCCTGCTTTCCTTGCAGAGACTTCTCTTTCAGGGTCAAGTCTGGACCAGAGAGGGGTTACAAATGGAGCACACCCCCTCCCACCCCTCCTACATTGTCTGGGGCCTTCTTTACTCAGAAAGAACATCTGGTATTTGGGCCCCACATTTCATTGGAACAGGCTGTGGAGTTCAGTGCCAGCCATGGGCGAGGCCACAGCCTGGGCAGGACCTCTCCCTTTTGTCGATGGCAGATGGGACTGTGTCCCATAGATATAGAACGAGTCTCCCTGCAGGCGAGAGGAAATGTGATGTCCACCCATCCACCGCCATGTTCTCCTGAGTTGCTATCTGAGAAGGGAAGTGGGTGTAGCTCTCCTTCTCCCTACATGTCACATGTTCCCCACCCAATCTACGGTGCTAGCTCTAGGTTTTCCAATGCCTGAGTTCTTGAGCGCCTCCCTGCCCCAATCTCACCTGGAGGTTGCTCTCTGCCTGTTTGAGGCCTTCGCTTGGGTTCCAGAAGGACAGCCATTGCATTTTCACTGGCTTATTCATGGCTGCCCATTACCTTGCTCCTTCAGGGAGAGGGCTGGGCTCCCTCTCCCTCCTCCTTCCTGCACCCCACTTCTTGGTGATCAGCGGGGCCTGGAGAGGCATTCTGCCAACAGACGGCCAAGAGGCAGAGTAGACAGCCGTGACAGTGGCAGTGCCAGCAAAGGACGGGCGATTAAAACAAAATGATTCATCCTGGGAATCAGTGCAAATCGTTTTCCATTTACAGGAATCCGGGGCTGGGCTCCAGCAGCCTCTGTGGGCTCATTGGGCCCCTATGGGAGCTGGAGCTTGGGCCACTCACCATTAAGTAACGAGCTCCGTTGAGTGCTCCCAGCTGACTCTGTGAAGGGGATCTGCTGGCAATGTCGGGGTGAGCCCGGGCATGGACAGGGAAGTGAGGCTGTTTAGTCTATTCAGAACTAAGGGGAGGGGGTCAAGGTTGCTGAAGTTCATGATCCTGGAAACCAGAGCAACCCTTTGTTATTACAGACTGATGGTAGCAATGAGCCCAGGCCCACCTAGGTCTTTGATGTGCTACTAAGGAGTCAGGAATCCACAGACTATTTAAGGAGCATTTGCTGGTCCCTCCTTGTGGTGCAACGGGTTAAAGCACAGCGCAGCAGCCACTGCAGCATGAGTTCAATCCCCAGCCAGGTTGCTGACCCACATGGCGCGGCAGACCTCTCCTGACCCTCCCGCTGCTCCCCTCAGCAGTGTACTTTTTTGATTTGTCTATTGTGCTCCCCACTCTGTCTCTGGTGAATCCTCTCACAGCCCCTGCACCTCTGTACCCCAGTTCTGGATGCATAAGTATATAAATCTTTAAAACAAATAAAGAGTATTTGCTGAGCTAGGGATTGGAGTGTCAGGGATGCGTGGGCCTGTGTCTTGTCTTCAAGGGGCTTCTAGCCTAGGCACAGACAATGAGCAAGTCAACAGAACAAAGGTCAGAAGCTCTGGGAGGGAGACAGATAGATGGCGTGGTGGGGGCCCAGCGTGGGGAGAGGTCAGGCCACCTGTTGGGGCTGGGGGCAACCAAGAAAGGCTCCAGGGGATTCTTGGGCTGTGTTCTTAAAATGAGTACGTGTCCTCCAGGATTGGTCATAGGGAAGCAGGGGCGCATGGGGAATTAGTCTAGCTAGAAACTTGAGTCTAAGGAGAGAATATATGCTAGAGTCCATGAGCCTGGGAGGGCACAAGCCAAGATGGGTCCAGGGGCCTGGGGAGTGCCTTGCTATGGAACTGGACAAAACCCAGAGGCCCTGGGGAGCCACTGAAAATAATAAAGTGGAGAGGATGAGATCAAGTTTGCATTTTAAGACAACTTCCTGCTACCTTTTTTATGGTTCAAAGTCCTTCAGCCATAACCCTTCAAGGTCATTCCACTGCATAACCAAGAAGAACCTGGAACAGTTATGTCAAGCTACTGGCTTTCATTTTTAAAGGGTGATGAGTATGCATCTGTTTGGTATTTTATTCTCTGTACTTAGAGTTTTTAAGTTGCAAAATTACAACGCATTTCCATGTATGCAAATGATAAAACACTGTGAGGGGTTGAAAGATGAAGTAAAGCAGGTATTTGTGAGTGAGGTGTTTTTAAGTTGCTGAACAAGATGTACAATATGATTATGTTTTTGTAACAGCAACAAGAAATACGTACAGACATATATACCAACCTGGAAAACAGCGACCCAACTATTAACAATAGTAAAGTTATTGGCCTTCCCTGGTGTCACAAGGGGTTAAAGCGCAGCTCTATGAAGCTTGCGCAGCCGCTTCAGTGCAACTTCCATCCCTGGCCAGGGAGCTGACCCCCAGGGCACAGCAGACCTCTCCTGACCTGCCTGCTGCTCCCCTCAGCAGTGTATTTCAGTAGATCCGCCTGTTCTGCTCCCCACTCTGCCTCTGGTGAATCCTCTCACCCCTGGCACATCTGGCCTGTACCCAGTTCTGTATGGATAAACAAATAAAGAAATTTTTTAAAAATAGTGAAGTTAGGGCCCTCCCTGGTGGTGCAGCAGGTTAAAGCACAGCACTGAGAAGCTAAAGCCACTTCAGCATGAGTACGATTCCCGATTCCCGCCTGCCCCGGAGGAGACCACATGGCACGGCAGACCTCTCCTGACCCGCCCGCTGCTCCCCTCAGCAGTGTACTTCGTCAATCTGCCTGTTCTGCTCCCCACTCTGTCTCTGGTGAAGCCTCTCACTGTCCCTGCACCTCTGGCCTGTACCCAGTTCTGTATCCATAAATAATCTTTAAAAAAAAAAGAGCGAAGTTATTGTTTATTGTTTGAGGGGTAGAAGTTAGGTGCAGGTAGGCAGAAGGCAGACTTTTGTATCTGTGCAATGAACTGGTATTATTTTAAAACAAAGTTGTCCTCTGGGGGCTAACTTGTTATTCTGCTGCAATTCCAAACCATGGTCTACTGAACAAGTTAGAGTAGCAGCTTCCCCCTCTCCCCCCAGGAACCAAGAGAAGCTGGGTGGCAGAAAACAGGTAACGGGGTACCTGGTGGGTCAGGGCTGCTGGTTCTGCCGTGTCATCCACCCCCACCCCAGATGAGGCAGTTACTTACCGGAAGACCCCAGGCCAGGCTGCCATTGCTGTGAGTGACTTCGCGTTGCCCCAGTCTTTCCTGTTACTCTCTTGAGTTCAAACCCCAAAGACTCCAGTGGGAGCAACAGGTTATAAGGCCACCCCTCATCCTACCCACAACCATGTCATACTGCAGGGGCCCAGGGAGTGCTGCCCCTCAATGTGGAGAGAAGAATGTTGAATCCCACCTCCGCTGAGACTCGTGTGATGGGGGATTCTCTCTCAAATAGACAGGGAGCCCAGGGAATGGGCAAACCTATGGTAAATGCCCACTTCACCAGCCCCTCATCTGCCTCAGGTCCCACCCACTCCCCCAATGTTACCCCTCTAAAAGCTCCCTCCACCTGGATGCGTCACGTGTCCTTCTGTGTTGTCACAGCTCCCGTGCCTGCCTCTACAAAGGCCTTCTTTTTTTTTTTTTTTTTTAAGATTTATTTATTCATACAGAACTGGGGTACAGGCCAGAGATGCGGAGGGTGAGAGGCTTCACCAGAGACAGAGTGGGGAGCAGAACAGGCAGATCGATGAAGCACACTGCTGAGGGGAGCAGCGGGCGGGTCAGGAGAGGTCTGCCACGCCATGTGGATCTCCTCCGTGGCAAGCGGGGATTGAACTCATGCGGAAGTGGCTTAAGCCTCCCAGTGCAGTGCTTTAACCCGCTGTGCCACCAGGGAGGGCCACCCAGGTCTTCTTAATTTATCAAAATTCTTTTCCAGCCTTGACTTCCTCTGCAGACCTTGACGCCTGTGGGCTGTAAAGTGGGGTGCATGCTGGTCGGCATCGGGTGCCCCGGGCCAGCAGGTGGCATTCGTGGGAGCTCAGTAAGTTTACAGGTGAATGACTGGATGAATATGTATCTTGCCGAGACGGCTGCGTGTGGAAGATCAGCTTGTAACACATTCACGCCCGGGATCGGAAGCTGCACTGTCGACATCAGCGCTGAGAACTAAGGAGTGTGCTGGTTTCGGCGCTGAGAGGTATTAAAGAGAAAAGCCCAATAGCTGGTACATCTTCCAAAAGATCCTTCAGAGGGGCTTGGCAGGGGGTGCGTCTGGCTTTAACGGTGAGGCCTTGGCTGCTGTAAATCTGGAATTGTGTGGGTTGAGATGAAAAGCTTGCGGCCATTATGTCCCATTGTGAAGGTAATTACAGAAAGCCTATGGCAGACACCTGGGCCAGGAGTGGGCTGGAACTGCCCTGGGAGGCCCCCACAGGGAGAAGAGGGGGAGAGAAGCATCTGGAAAGATCTGAGAGGGGGGAAAGGGCAGCTTAAAATAGAAGGTAAGAAGCAGAAGAGAAGGTGAGGGGAGAGTGAGAGAAGGGGCTCATGGGTACAAAGCCCAGAGAAGGGGAAGATGGGGCCGGGGCTGCAGTCTAGGTGGGGGAGAGATACAGATGGGGAGAGGAGGCTGTGATGGGCTTGGGTCGTCGTGAGCAGGTGGCAGAGAGGCAGACGCGAAAGCTCCCCTAGGTTGAGCAAATGCTTGCTAGTGTCTATCGAGAGCCAGGCCCTGTGCTAAGGCCTAAGGCCCACCACTACATGTGGAGTGTAAATCTCTTCCTTTCCAGGGCTTAGAGAGCAGTGAGACAGACATACATGAAAACAGACGTAGACAGTGGGTAGTTGTTTGGTATGACATGTGAGGGAAGTAATGCAATGAGAAGCAAGGAAAAGCAAGACTCGGGCCTCCCTGGCTTCGTAGGAGCTGTCCACTGAGCTCCATGTTGATGGATGAGTTAGCTGGGGAACGAAGGATGGAAGGTGCCCCCCCCCCCCAGAAATGACTGGCAATCCCCAGGGCTGGACCAATGTGACCGGCAGGGCCAGAGGTGCGTGGGAGAGGAGGGAAGAGCCAGGCCCAAAGCTTGGGCCTTCAGTGAGGAGGAGTCATACTCAGGTTTTTGGGGGGGGCCATGGGAAGAGCCGCACTTTGCGGTTGTCGCTTTGACTAGTGTGAGAGGAGCTTTGTCTGGACGAGGACTCTAGTCTGGACGCCAATTCGGAGCTGAAGACCACTGTCAAAGACAAAGCTGGCGATGCTCTTGCCTGGGCCTGAGCACCAGGCAGGGTGGGGGCTGCTACTCCAACTTACTCAACTTTGAGCCCCCGGAATTCACTTTCCAGAATATTCCATCTCTCCTGAAGCTAATGAGAGTCACTTTTTGTTGTTTACAACCAAGTGTCCTGTTTGAGCTGGGCTGGGAAGAGCCTTGAGGAAGCTGGGAGAACAGAGTGTAGAGTCTGGGGACAGGTGGGTCGAGGTATGTGGCTGGTGAGTGACATGAAATACAGAAACGGGGTGACAAGATGGATAAGCTCAGAGGTTTGGGAGGAAGGACTTTGTCAACCAGGCTCAGAAATTTGCCTTCCACTCACAGGAGATGAGAGGAACCACCATCGGGGAACCACCAATGGTGTGTTCAAGAAGGGTGTGTTTTGGGGGGAGACCCCGAGTCTTCCTGGAGCTTCTGGGTCATTCCTCCCATCCCTTTCTCCTTCCTCTTGCTAGCACTCCATTCTTGGGGTGCCTGACTGGTTAGCTCTCTGGGGACCAACCAAACCTGGAGGCAAGGTGCTGTTGGGGTGCTGTGAAGTGGGTGGTCCCCAGCTCCAGGGGGTCTGTGGAGAGGATGGAGGCAGCTGCAGTTGGTGGCTGTAATAGGGGCGAGCAGGGCGGAATTTTTTCTCTGTTTGTTTTTCCTTCTTTCTTCTCTATCAGGTTCGGCTGGGCTATTGGAGTGGCGGGGGCGTGTGGGCGGTGCTGGCCAGTGTGTGTGTGACTGTGTGTGTGTGCGCAGCTGTGTGGGAGGGCATTGGTGGGGAGCCTTCAAAAAGAGGCCGCTCCTTGCCGACTCTGGTTCTGACAGTGCTCCCACTGAATGGGCCTCAGAAAGTTTCCTGGGCTTGACAGGAACAAAACAGAAGCTGCAGATAGGCTGTGCGGTTTCCAAGGCAACCCCCAAACACCGATGGAGGAGGGGATGGTGGGAACCAGAGAGGAGTACTTTGGCTCCAGCACCAGCTCCCCCCCCTCCACCGCCCCCCTCAAAATAGCTCAGGATAAAATGTTGAGCCAGTTCCAGCGTTGTCCTGGGAAAGGGAGGGCGCTCAGGCAGTGATGAGGAAACACAGGTGCTCCTCAGATAAGGGACGAGTGAGCCTGGGGCCCTAGAACCTGCATTCTGTGGAGTCTAGAACCCCCACTTCTCTTTCTCTGAGGTGATGAACCCCCCTCACTTTCCCCCGGGTGACTGAGGCCCCACCAAAAGGTTCTCAGAGGAACCCAGGGTAAACCAGACCCCCAGGGTCTCTGGTGGAGAGAGACACTGGCAGGGGAGGGTGGAGTGGGTGTCTCTCCTGTCCCCCCCCAAACCTCAGACTGTTCCATTCCTAGAAAGCAGGAGACTAAACCAAGTGGGAGGCCAGAAGCTGAGAATGTTCATTAAGAACATAAGACATTTACTAATGATTAGTGCAGAGGTCTCCCCTGGTACAAGCTCCCCTCCCAAGTGGGTGGGGTCACAGCACCTAGAATGTCTCCCAAGACCCCCACCCCGGGTCCTGACGGCCACCTGGCTTCCCTGAGGTGGACGTCTCTGGGCCTAACTAGCCCCATCCTTGGAACCCAGTACTTCATCTTGGAGGTAGCACTCTTTCACTAGAGAATCATGGAGGACTGCAGATTTTTTTTAATACTTTTTTTTTTTTTTTGCATAGAACTAGGGTGTAGACCAGAGGTGCAGGGGTGGGTGAGAGGATTCACCAGAGGCAGAGTGGGGAATCAGAGCAGGTGGATCTTTTGAAAAGTACTGCTGAGGGGAACAGCAGGTAGGACAGGAGAGGTCTGCAGGCCATGTGGGTCAGCTCCTTGGCAGGGGATGGAACTCAGGCCATAGTGGTGATGGTGCTGAGATTTAATCCCTTGTCCACCAGGGCAGCCCCCTTAAAATACATTATCAAAGTCAAGCCATCCTGAGTTTATCTGAGTCCTGTGAGTAGACGCTTGTGGTGACCACTGCCTGCCCTGGGCGCTAGGCAGGTGGTAGGGAAGGGGCCTCCTGGGGGCTTCAGTGGCCCTTCCCCGTTGAGTTGTCAGATGTTTTTGGGGAGCAGGTGGAAAGCAGAAGGGAGCTGAGGGGCTGGAGGGCCCCCGGGCCAGGTGTTCATGTCTCCCGATGAGTCAGCCTGGCTCATGGAGGAGGCCTCTGAGCTGGGTGTGAGTGGGAGGCGAGGGTTTCTCCTGGCACAGGCTGCAGCCAGCTGTGGGTGGGAGGGAGAGCCCCAGGCTTCTGGCGGCCACATTTCCCAAATGGGGGGGGGGAGGGAGCAGGGAACAGTCTGACAGACATTTGAGGGGTGAGAGGGCCTGTGAAGCAGATCTGCAGTGAAACGGACTTCCAGGACCAGGACCCCGAAGCAAGCTCCAGAGTCTGGCCTGGCCCTCCCCCCCTGCCTGGCCCCTTACCTCTTTTTTTGAGATCTCTTTGGCTTTCTGCCACCAGGGAATCAGATTCCCAGGCCTCTAGTCCCTCTGGCTCCCCCCCTCCCTTGCCCCTTCACTCTCATCTCAACAGCTCAGGGAAACATCCACACAGGCCCCCTCCAGTCGGTGCTGGGGGCTGTGGGGAGTGGACAGCAGCCCCTTCAGCAGGGGTTGGAGCTGGAAGTCCACCCAGAAAACAGAGCACAGAGTGCTGGGGTTTGCCAACCGGCACTGCTCTGGGAAGGAGCAAGGCAGCTTTGGGAGCATGAGCCATCCAAGTCGCTGTAGGGTGGGCTGAGAAGCCTGAGGAGGGTGTGGAGCCTGATGGGAAGGATTAGAGTTGGAGGGAGGAGAGCTGCAGGCCAGGCTTGCTCCTAAGTGGTGGTTGTGTTCACTGAAGAGGCCCCATGTCTGTGTCTACTCTGGAGTGTTCTTCCCAAACATTACATAAGCACATACCCATTTAAGGAAGACACCTTTCCTGGTTACTTTAGAGGAGGAACTGGGGACAGTGGACAGAAAGTTACCTTCTCCATATGGCTGCTGTGTTTTGGGGATCCCCTGTGGTCGCTATTTCGAGTACTGGATCTTGGTTTCTATTAGTTGGGGCTTTTCCTCAGCTTTTAGCTAGCAGCTCTCTGCTTCCCTAGTCCACAGAACCTGCTGGGTGTTTACTGAGACTGGCCGCCCTGGCTGAGGGCACTCAGGCACGAGAAGGGTTCAGGTAGGTGGCCACTCCCACCTGGGCCTCTGGAGAACCAGGGAGGGAAGACGGAGCAAACTGCAGCCAGATGTGAGCAGATGTGGTGGGGCAGAGAGGAGGTGAGTATCGCCAGGCTTGGCCTGAAGCCTTAGCGGAGTGAGGTAGAGGGTGGTAAGGTTGGGGTTTGTAAGACCAGGGTGGCTAGGAGAGAGCAGGAATTGTGGGGCAGGGGTGGGGGTGTGACGCAATACAGTCTCTACCTTCTGAAGATGCCCATACTATAGTTTAGGTCTCGAGCTGGGTGAGACGATTAGGGCACAGGTGGAAACTGCCTGACTTTTCTGTTTATTTCCTGAGGCTGCAGAGCAGAAATTTCTTCTTTCAGCTTCTGTGGACAAAAGCTAGACATCAAGGCGTTGGTAGAGATGGTTCGTTTTGAACGTTGCGAGGGAGATTGTCCCACACCTCTCAGCGCCTAACTTTGCACGGCACTCTGACCTCCTCTGTCTTCTGCTCGTCTTTAAAAATATCATTGGGGCCCGCCCTGGTGTTGCAATGGCTTAGAGTGCAGCCTGCAAGCTAACGGCAGCCGCTTCAGTGTGAGTTCGATCCCGGCCCGGAGGTGACCCACATGGCACAGCAAACCTCTCCTGACCCGCCCGCTGCTCCCCTCAGCAGTGTGCTTCACTGAGCTGCCTGTTCTGCTCCCCACTGCCTCTGGTGAATCCATTCACCACCCCTGCACCTCTGGCCTGTACCCCAGTTCTGTATGCATATGTAAATAAATCGTTAAAAAAATATCATTGGAAGCTGGGTGCAACCTAAGTCCAGGCTGATTTCCACTTGAGATCCTTAACGAATTTCACTAAGACCTTAACTCCAAAAATCTGAGGCTCTGGGTAAATGTGAATTTGGGGGAGACGCTCTTCAACACTCATATCCCTTAATTTCATCCTTATACCAGAGCTGGGGAGGAATGAGAAGAACCCTACAAGTATGTTCACGCCTCCTCGCTGGGTTTCCAGTCATGAGGTCAAGGCGATGAAAGGATGCATGGCCCTGTTCTTCCTGTTTGCAGAATTTCTTAGAAAGTTGCAAAGTGAAAACTATGGAAGCCCCCCTCTGCCATGGGCTGGGAAGTTCCTCCTTCACCCAAAAGAAAAGTCTGTGTCAGGATGTTTCCTTGAAAAATAAACTGCACCCTGAACTGTTCTTGTTAGCAGAACTAGTGTCTGTTTTAAGCCTACCTTAATCCATCTTAATCCAGCAGCTAAACCACATTTCTTCTTGGGCTTCTGGAGGGTGACATCCGGAGGGTGACATGCAGCGGCCTCTTCCTGACCTCCACTATGCTGATGCTCAGGCGATATTTATCATGGTGTCTCTTGCTGCCGGGAGGGGACATCCCCCTGGGGACTGTGTGTGGGCACTCAGATGAGATAATCTGTCTGAATGTACAGATGTTGGATTTTCTCTACAAGTCTTCTACCCGTTTACTGACCACTGTTTTGCATCCTCAGCGACCCCTCCCGCCCCACAGCAGGTAACAAATGGGCCGTGACTCTCCTTCCTGAGAGCATCAGTGTTCCTGTTCACCTCTGCACAACACAATTTTTGTCTAGTGAAAGAGAGAACCGAAAAGATGATCTCCAGATGCCCGACTCTGCAATCATCGCCGTGATAAATTGCTCTAGAGTCCCTGTCACAAGCAGTGCCCTGGAAGGGGACATCAGAGTTAGACAGGGGTCCCTGGCATCATCTTTCCATCTGCCTTTTACAGATGAAAGGGGGGCCAGTGCTGTTCTCTGAGATTTTCTTCCTCAGCGCTGAGGGTGACAGGTGATCCCGGGTGCATTTATGATCTATAGCAAAGTCAAGGTTGCAGAGTTTGGGGTGTCCAGTGGTCAGGTAGACCCCAAGAATGGGTAGACACAGGGAAGACCAGTGTAGGGTTGGGGAATGGCACGGGAATAGGGAGGGGCCGGAATTGCTCCCCAGATCTCTGTCTTATTTGGATAAAGTTCCAATAAGCACCCACTGCTGTGGGAGACTTGTCCCACCACTGTGAAGTCGATAGTTTACTGAAGGGGTGTCAAGTTTGGAGAGATCTGAGTGACTTGTCCAAGGTCACACAAAGTCAGTCGTTGGAGCCTGGATCGGAATCGAAGCCAGTAAGTCCTCACAGATCCTCACAGGGCCTCTCCTTCCCAGCTGGTGAGGAACTCCAGCGGCAGGATAGAGGGGCACTGGAGGCGGGAGCAGAGGGCAGGATGCTGATGAGGAGAGTCTTCTAGTGTCTGGTCCCGGCACCCCGCAGTGGGGAGGGAGTCTGGCTGGGTCAACAGAATCAGAGGCGGA
>NW_004567119.1:39369158-39409475 GCF_000260355.1 Condylura cristata | reverse complement strand
GCTGCGCCACCAGGGAGGGCCCCCCCTTACTTCTTTTAAGTAACTTTATTTTTGCCCCTTGGATGCAGAGTTAATCATCTCTTTGGCATTGGTTCACTGGGGGGTGATGTTTTATTCTATCAGATTCTTCCCCACCATCATTCTGAACCCTCTGTCCTATAAGCCTCACTTCCAGATGTTCACTTCATGCATTAATTACCTGTCCTCCAGGCTGATTCCAAATGCTGATTGCAATAGGTGTGCATTCTGAAAAAAGACCCGCTATATTCTTGTGTGTATATTCTTTTTTTAAGATTTATTTATTTATGCAGACAAGCACTGGGGTACAGGTCAGAGATGCAAGGGATAAGAAGATTCATCAGAGACAGAGTGGGGAGCAGAACAGTCAGATTCATTGAAATACACTGCTGAGGGGAGCAGCGGGCGGGTCAGGAGAGGCCTGCTGTGCCATGTGGGTCACCTCCGGGGCTGGGGATCGAACTTGTGCTGCAGTGCCTGTGATATCTTCATAGGGCTGTGCTTTAACCTGTTGTGCCATCAGGGAAGGACCTGCGTGTATATTCTTAACATCATAAAAGTTTTGGGCTCTCAGTCTTACTCTGTCATTGTCCCGGGGATGGTCGTTATGTAAGACCCACACATGCGTATGCTCACCTCACCGTTTCTCTTTGTTCCCAGCGGCTGCCGGCCTCAGGCTCTGGGAGCAGCACTTCCAGATACTTCTCGCGGGCATCCCTGGTGGACCTGTGGGTTTCCCCAGAATGGGGGTGCTGGGCCACAGGAGGGACACATCCCTGTCGTCTCACCTCTCCTGGCACTTATGCTCTAGAAGCTTTCTGCTCGGTCCCTGAGAGTTCCAGCTTCACTGTATGCAGCCTGCCTCTCCTGCTAGATCATCAGCTCTTGAGGTGAGAGACCACGTTCCATTATTTTCCATAATCCTAAAATAAGCCTGATACATAACAGGTGCTTAACAAACATTTTTAAAAATAGAGTGACTTGACATTCCTTTTCCATCGGGATATGACTTTCTTGAGAGCTGGATGAAAACTGTTTCGTTCATCTCAGTCAAATTCAGAATCTGACCCTCTGTAAGTTATTTACCCTAAATATCACTGTAGGCTTTTCTTAGGTGTGATGTATCACTTTGTCAGACATGGGAAAGTGACACAGTTAAGAGTAAACTGGACTGAGAATTAAAAGAGGTGAATGTCATATGTCTAGTTTTTTTTAAAGATGTATTTATTTATTGCGTACAAGAACTGGGGTACAGGCCAGAGGTGCAGGGGTGGGTGAGAGGATTCATCAGAGACAGAGTGGGGAGCAGAACAGACAGATCAATGAAGTCCACTGTTGAGGGGAGCAGTGGGCGAGACAGGAGAGGTCTGCTGTGCCATGTGGGTCACCTCCCTGGCCGGGGATTGAACTCGTCCTGCTATAGCTACAGATAGTTACAAAGTGCTGTGCTTTAACCAATTGTGCCACCAGGGAGGGCCCATATGTTTAGGCTTATGATCTCAGACAGGGAAGTTTCTACTCAGGGCCTCAGTGTCCCATGTGTTCAGTGGGCGGGGTGGACTGTACTCAGCCTGGACTCAGGAAAACAATAATCTGTGTTGATGATGAGTGCTGCCTGCTCATGCCCAAGGTGAGAAGTCCATGGAGGAGAAGATGGGTCAAGGACTAGGGCCTGCACATGGCCAGGGAGGGGCTGTTCGCCCCCTTTGCTCCCTCTCTATCCCCCATCACCCCGAGCAGTTTGGCTTCACCTATTTCTAGAATATTTATTCTTACATCTCTCTTGGGAAGAATGGGAAAAATCAACAGAGAAAGAAAAAAGTGTGAATTAAAGGAAGATCCAAGACCCGTTGTTGTCATTAGAGCAACAACTGCAATTTAAGGGAAATGCCACACATGGGAAATCAAGAAGAAATGGAGCAAGCCATGGCCAAGGTCACCCCGAGGTCACAGTGCTGAACACCAGTACTAGTCCGGGGCTCCTGCTTGGCTCTGCTGGAGATGCCTGTTTAGGGTGACCCTAACAAAATTCAAGTGGGCCACCAGGGACAAGTAGGGGACGGAGGGGACACCCTCCAGGATGCAAGAAAATTACTACGAGGAGATTGTTCTGGATGTAAAACCAACCCTAGCAGAAAGCATCAGTAGCTCTGGGTGACAACAGGACCATGGTTGTTGCTTGGGGTTGAAGATGGACCTGCTCAGGCTCTGGGAGACCGAGGAAGGAGGCCAGCCCCCTAGAGCTGTTCTCTCTTCTGCTGTGTTCTTCGGGCCTGCACAGACACAGGCCACTCAGGAGCAAGGGGAGACCCCATTTCTCCAGGGGTGGCGTGTCAAAGGGTTTGGGTTACCTTTATCCCCCCACGATAAAATTCTCCACTCAGCCCTGTCCCTTCCCACCCACCCAAGCAGCCTCCTCCTGGGGCACAAACCCCCCTTAGGCTCAGTCTCTGGGCTCTCCAGGATGCCCCTCCCCCGCCCGTCCACCTCAGCACCCTGGGCAGCCCCTTCCACAGGCCCACCCGGACGCCTTCCGTTGTGAACTTCATCTGGGATAATCCTTCCTCTTCCTCTTCCCACATGAAACTGAACTTTTCCTCCACAAACCAGATCATTGCTGGCTCTTCCTACCAGCAACTGCTGCTTCCCTCCTGGAGAGTCTCAGCTTCCTCCTTCCTTCCTTTCACCACTTCCAGGCTGTGCACAAAACAGCCCATAATGGAAATCAAATTATTTCATTAAAGGCTCTAAATCCAAGTGGAGATGGAGGATACAGATACAATTAATCAGTCAATAACCATGTATTGACTGGAATGCCCCAGCCAGGGAGGGAGCCAACCACATGATGGATAATCAGTAACAGAAGGGCCAGCAGGAATGAACTAAGCAGCAGACGGGACCAGAGCGGCCTCCTCACAAGCAGGGGCCATGTCCTGAGGGCCCAGACAGTGCCCAGTGAGGGTGAATGAAGGAACGGGTGAGGCCTGCTAACTAATGGAATGACTTCTAGGAAGCCAACTTCTCTTGGATTAACTTGAGTTCTCATGAGTCATGTAGAAGTCTCTGGAGGGCTTTTGGGGATCAAGAATGAAGACTCTTCTTTAAAAATCTAAGCCACCTGGCCATCTGTGCATCCTGGCTTCTCCCCATCCTGGCGGATGATGTTTGTAGCTTCAGGACTCTCTAAATGACCTCAGCCTCTGACTCACTGTCCTCTTCCACATTTTACATACCCTGGTCTCAATCTCGGTAATTCAATATCTCTGTCTAGCTGTTTCCTGTCTTGCCCCCTGATCTAATGCTCTCGACCTCAGCTCACTTGTGTGCCATTGCTAGCTTGGTTTTCCAGCCTGAGCTTTACACCTGTGCGGAGAAATGACGTGCCTCTTCTCCCCAAATGATTGCTCGTGTTGAACAGGCACCGTCCCCTGGAGCCAAAGCCGCCACTGTATGTCCCAACACAGCACAGACACTCCCTCCTGCCTGAGATTTGTGCTCACACACCCAGTCAGGGGGATCTCCCTCCCTGAAGTCATAGAGAAACTCGGGGTTCGTTTGCCACAGTCTGCTGCCTTAATCATCCAACCTGTCATAACAGAACTTTCATGAACTGGGTGGCATATAAAACAGCCCATCCTTACAGATGTGGAGACTGAGAAGTTCAAGGTCAAGGTACCAACAAGTCTGGTGTCTAATGGTGCCTGCTTCCTGGCTCATGGACAGGGCTTTCTGGCTGGACCCTATATGGCAAAGGTGGGGAAGGGCTCCGATTCCTCTCATGACTCAGGACTTAGTCACCTCCCAAAGCTTCAGCTCCAGGTCCCGTCTCGGTGGTGGTGAGGACCGGGGGTGGGGGCACATTCAGCCTGTAACCTGGCCCTGGCCCCTGGTGTTGCTGTGTGTGTCTCTGCCTCGTCCACTCTGCTTTGGTGTAAGCGCCATGGGAAGGGGACGACTGTGTCTCACTTCCTGTCACCCCATTCCGAACAGCACCCCATCTTTTACGAATCTCCTTTCTTCTGTAATGTTTGGCAGAAGATGCAAGCTGGCCTTGAGAACACGCCATCCTCGGGTTCAGAGAAAATTCATGACCTAGGCAGAACCAGAGTCCACCTTGAGATTTACTGCAAGTCTACACAGAAGAAGGCCTTTCTTCCTGAGACCAGAAGTGGATAAAGTGAATCAGGGTTTCTGGGGACATTTTCCTGAGCCACACAGAGGAAGCTTCCTGGAAAAGGTGTGAATGAGAAGGCCCTTCCTGGTGGTGCAAGGGGTTAAAGCGCAGCACTATGAAGCTGGCTGCAGCCGCTTCAGCACAAGTTCAGTCCTGGCCAGGGAGCTGACCACAGGGCACAGCTGTCCTGCCTGCTGCTCCCCTCAGCAGATCCGCCTGTTCTTCTCCCCACTCTGGTGAGTCCCCTCCCTGTCCCACCTAGCAGCTCTGGCCTGTACCCTAGTTCTTATATGCATAAATAAATAAATCTAAAAAATAAGAGGTGCGACTGAGGCCTACTTGAAAAGAAGCAGACAGAAACAGTCATAGCTGGCACACTGGGAAGTGACTTTTTGCCAGACCCACATGCGGGCCTCACGGGGACAATTCAGTCACTCCTCACAAGAGTCTAGGAGACCAATACTTTTACTTCTGCATTACAAGGGAGGAAACAAGAGCACACCTGAGAAATTAAGTTTAAAACCACCCAGCTAGCTAGGTGGTGGAGACTAGAGTTGAATACAGGCGGAGGGACCCCAAAACCATTATGCTACCTTGCCCTGTATGAGCCAAGATGAGCATAAATGGGGGCGGATGGATTTACTCATGGATGAACAGTACAGAGATAGCTGAGACCATTGGAGCTCCTGGATCTAACTGTGCCTGAAGCCAGTTTGCAGCCAGCACATTCCCTTTTTTCTTGAAATAGTTTGTGTATCAGGGGTTGCACCAAGAAACAGATTGTCTTGGAGACAGACATCGCTTCCGGGTTTGCATTTTGGCACTACCCCGACTTACCACCCACCTTGAACTAATTGCTTGATCTGGGAGCAGAGGACCTTCTACTTAGGGCTGCCGGGGCTGTGACTGGAGATGGGATTACATGTAAATGCTCTCAACACTCTGCTAATGTGATTTAAGTCGAGGTAATTGTTAGAGCCTCTCTCTCTTTCCCTTTGAGGAGTAGCTGTTCAATAAGCATTTGTTGAATTGAATTAAATCCTCAAGAGGCTGCAGGATGTTGTCTGAGCTTGAAAGCAGCTGGAGTTACAGTGTCCAGTCACGGGAAGCGCCTCAGCCCGAGGGTGGGCTGACAGTTCTAAGGCTCCCATTCCCCTGACAGTGGGGAGCTCCTCTCTGGCTTCCACATCCCTCTAAGGGAGAATGACGTGTCTGCAGTCACCTCAAAGGTGCCCAATGCCTCTTCCTCCTCCTTGTACTTTCCTTCCATATCCACCTACTTACTAGGTCCTGCTAATTAACCTTCTAGATCTTTCTCAGGTCTGCTCTCTCCCTTTTTTAAAAGATGTATTTATTTATGCATGTAAGAACTGGCATATAGGCCAGAAGTAGGGGGACGGTGGTGAGCGACTTCACCAGAGACAGAGTGGGGAGCAGAACAGGCAGATAGATGAAGTATACTGCTGAGGGGAGCAGCGGGCGGGTCAGGAGAGGTCTGCCGTGCCATGTGGGTCACCTCCCTGGCTGGGGATCGAACTCCCTGCCTATATGTTCACCGTGCTGTGCTTTAACACCTTGTGCCACCGGGGAGGGCCCCTGCCCTCTCTCTTCACCCAACTGACAGTGCCCTTTCTCAGGCCCTCATGGCCTTTCTGGATGTTTGCCTCAGCATCTTCACGAGATGCCAACCCCACATGGCAACAAGGTGATGGAGCCACTCTTCACGTAAACCTACAGGATGCAGGTAAACCCTGGGGGACACATGGGTCCTCCTTGACCCAGCCCCCACCCCGATCTCCAGGCTCATCTCCTGCCATGCTGTTCTAAGACTCCCTGCTCCTCATGCTGTTCCCTCTCCCAGAACACCCTGCGACGCCCCCTCAGCCTTCCCTTCCCCCAGCTCTTACTCATGCTTTAAGGCTGTTCCGTTTGGGCTTTTTTTCCTCTTGGAAATCGTCCTTGAATTCCCATCCCACTCCCTGGCTAAGTGCCCCTCCTTGGGGTTCCCATGGCGTCTGCACTTAATGCTGTTTCTTACAAGTCATTTTAGAGCAAAATGATCTACATCTGTTTTGAGAACTCTGAGGCCAGGGCCAAGGGCATCTTTACCCACACAGTGCCTGGTGCCCAGGGGGCCTCACTGGCAGACACCAGGAAGAAGTTTCTTTCTTTCTTTCTTTCTTTTTTAAGATTTATTTATTTTTTTCATACAGAACTGGGGTATAGGCCAGAGATGCGGAGGGTGAGAGGATTCACCAGGGACAGAGTGGGGAGCAGAACAGGCAGATCCACGAAGTACACTGCTGAGGGGAGCGGCAGGCGGGTCAGGAGAGGTCTGCCACGCCATGTGGATCTCCTCTGGGACAGGTGGGGATCGAACTCATGCAGAAGTGGCTTAAGCTTCTTTGTGCTGTGCTTTAACCTGCTGGGCCACCAGGGAGGGCCAGGAAGAAGTTTCTTACAGACTCAACACCCCCTCCTCCGTTGGCTCCCCTGTTTCACTTCTTGAATCCCTAGATGGGAGCCAGTGCTTCGGGTTCAACCCTGGGAGAGGAAGGAGAAAGGGATTCTCTCTCCATGTGGAAAAGGAAAGATGCCTTTTCTCCAGGACCTGGTGTGGTTGTAGGGTTATTTGTGTGATTGTATAATTCTTCACATAATTTTGCATGCATGATGCATGAATAGGTGACCTTTGACTACCTGAAAATAGCCCCCATCTCAGTTTTTAAAAGGGTAAAGTTATTTCTTTACATCTAAATATAGGCAAAGAGTCTGTACTGCTGCATAACTTAAGCAAATACATGCAAATCCCTGGCAGGCTGGGACCCGGTGATGCCATGCCTGCAGTTACCCAGTGTTCCTCCTCCCTCCTTCCAGGGACCTCCAGCAACCACGTGAGTTCACAGGAGGTTAGGATTCTGCTTGAACCAGTGGCCTAGAGATTCCTGCCAGCCTGCTTCACAGGATGAATGGGTGGAAGACATACTTGGGAAGGCTGCCCAACCTGCCCCCCCCCCCGGTCCCCCACTGCTGTGTCAGGCTGGGGAAGGGGGGTGCCTTCAGGGGCACCCAGCACAGGCCTCCAGCTGCTCTGCTGGGATTTCTGGGGTTTCACTACTCTCTAATTCTCATTTTTTCCCCTCTCAAATCTGTTTTCCATTAAGAAGAAATGTGTCCTTTTCTCTGCCTTTCTTCTTGAGCCTGGCCCAGTGTATGTCCGGCTACATCTGCTCTTGCTTAAGGCGCCCACTAATTCACACCAAGAAGGTTGGGGGGTTCAGGGGGGTGAGAATAAGCTAGAGGAGCGGCTACTCTTGCTGCCACCCCCTACCCGACAGGCCCCCCCCTCACTCCCTGACCCTCACGCCCTCCTTTCTCCCCAATGGAAAATTTGGCCTCAAACTGCCCTTGTGACTGGAAAAAGCAGGGTCAGCTCATCAAAGCAGAACAGGGGTTGTTAGTTAGCTTTCTTCTTTCAGGGCATTATTAAGAAGATGTGGCTCGAGAAGTGGGGTCACCCAGCCCTGGCCGGCCACAGCCAGAAAGGTGGAGTGGGCTGGAGGCCTACCTGGAGCAGGAAGGGCTTTATTAGGGGGTGGTGAGAGACTGGGGGAAGGGTGGCTATGAAGAAAAACATGGTGGTGAAATGTTCGCTGCTGCTTGGGAGGGCCAGCTATGGGGAGAGGTCACAGGGAAGCCGCTGTTATTGGGTCAGCTGCTCTGGGAAGATGCTGGGCCGAGCCTGCTGCTCCTGCCTGCTTCCTGGGTCAAGGGAGAAGAGGAAGGAAGCATGTGCAGCTGTGTAGAGGGTCTGGTCAACACTGGCCTCTGGGGCTGCTGGGTGTAAAGGCAGGAGACTGTCTCTCTCGGAGGGGCAATTGTGATGTCACCTCCTGGAAATCTGGGATTTCCTGATTCCACTTCCCAGTTCTCCAGTGAGGTGGTGGGCTTGGGGTATGTCCTGGAAGGCAACCTCAAGGGTGGGGGGCCAGGTGAATTCGGGAAGGTGTAGGGGGTGATGGGGAAGGGAGTGGAAGCCTATGTCAGCGCTCAGCTGTCAAGGGCTGAGGCAAGGCTTGTCAAAGGGAGGAGGCTTCCGACCTCCCTCCCGCAACGACTCTCCACCATTAAAGACCTGAGAGTTTTCAGAACCAAGTCCAGGAAGCTTAGGCTCTGAGTGCAAAGGCAACACCAGAAACACCAACGCAGCAGGGCGTGATCACTGTCCCTTAACATATATTCACTCTTTTTCCTTCAGTATCAAAATTCAGAATCTCAAAGAGACACCAGGCTCCTTCACTCAAGGCTGAATCTCCCAGGTTCCTTGCAGGTAGTGGGGTGGAACGAAGTCTTAGTCACTGTGCAGACACTTCTGAGTAGTGTCCTGACGGTAAAGGCACACACTTCCCTTCCTGTTTCCCTTTTCTGTGAGCAGACAGTGGACGTGATGGCAGGAGCAGGACGTGAAAATCCTTAAGCCTCGAGGTGAAAATCCTATGTGGAGGATGGCAGAGTGACGACTCAGGATGAGTCTGGGTCTTGGACACAGTGAAACTGCCCAGCTTGACCCTGGACTGCTTGTACCCTGGCTGTGACTGAGACAGAACAGCTCTCTCTTGCTTAGCATGACCTTCGTCTTACCTATGAAATAACACACTTACTGAGGTCTGCTGGGTACTTCACATGTAGCATTTCATTTCACCTCCATTGTCAACTAATGAGTTTGGTGGGCATAGGGCTGTGCTGACTCCCCAAACGCCTTTCCTCACTGGCCTCCACACAGGTTTGAACCCAGGTTGTTGGGGGTAAGTCCAGGTAACTGTTAAGACCGTCATGGTCTTTGCTACATGCCAGATGTGATGGTGCAAAAATGAAGGAGCCCTGGCTGTGAATTAGCTCAGATAAGACAGATGTGACAGGGAAGTTCAGTGGGAGGTCATGCCCCCCCACCCCACCCCGAGTGAGTTCCCGATGACTGTGCTAGCAGATGGTTGCAATATTCTAGAAGCCAGTTCTACTCAAGCCTTTCTTCACTCATGAATGCTTATTGCAATATATGGACGTCAGGGTGACATTACTGAAGGGATAGACTTGAGTTTGCTCTCAAGGTGGGTTCCTCTAGAAGTGTTTTGAGTATTAGAAGTATCAGATTTCTTGCTTGATTTTGTTACAGGGCAACCCAATGTGAACTGGATTGCCTGTCTGTGGGCCCTCACCCATGTGTTTAAGATTCAACTGCACTGCAGGCACACACAAGAGTCATTAATGAGTTTATTTACAAAAGGGAAAGAAAAGGAACAGCCCAGGGAGAGAGAGAGATACAAGTTAACTAAAGCATCCTATCAGTTCCACTGACTTCGAACCCCAACAGCACACGGAAAGTTCATCAAGAGCCAAACGACCAGCCTCCAGCCACAAGGCCAATGGAGAGAGCTTCAGTTCAACATGGCTCCTCTATATCTCCCCAAAAGTCCCAAAATGGCTGCTTAGCTCTGCCCTCGGGTCCTCACAGTCCTCCCTTTGATATTGCTGGGAGTTGTAGTTTCAATAAGTGGAGCAGGGGGTGGAGTCCACAAAACCTGTATCTGCAGGGTTCGTTCAGGACATCATTTCCCCCTAGCAATTTCACCCTCATGCCTGACCTTGGTGGGTGGGGTTGTCCTGGCACCACCTTGGAGAATCATCCACCAGAGAGGCTTCTAGGTGACTGGTTGAGCCTGCAGCTAACCAGCTTTCTCCCTGGGCCCACAGTACCCAGGACAAGGACAGGCCTGGACAGCGTTTCAGTGTGCCTGGGACTTAGAGGCATTATCACACAGACATCTCCCGGGTTTGTTTCCCAACATCCCTTCTGCCTTTTTCTGCTCTCAGCATCTCGCTGTTCCTTCAGGAAAGTGCTACTGCCTATTCCATGTGGTCCAAGGAGCAAGTATGATGTGACCCAGCAGATAAAGAGTGAGTAAGCCTGATCAGTGTCTTCCCTTTAGTGCCCCCATATGTCACAGGCAGTTAGGACTGGATTGCCTTGGCTCCTGGGATCCTACTATTCTCAACATTGAGCAAAGCTTACATAATTAATTTATTAGAGCAAAGTCAAGGTCACCCTTAAAAGTCACTCTCTCTCTTGCATTTCAATACAACAAACAGTTTTGAAGAGGCGAGTGAAGCATTGCATTGGAGTGAGCAGCAAGAGGCTGTCTAGCAGATGGGTGGGCTGGCCCCAGGTCCTGTTGTTTCTAGGCAATGATGCCCATTCACTCTAGGGTGTCCCTGTCATCACAGCAACCGCATGCACAACTTCAGAGGCCCCCATTCCCATGCACCCCTGGACAGGCGTAGCGAGCTGGCCTGGACCCGTAGCTTTTCAGTACATTCCCTCTTGTCTCTAAGCCAGCTCAAGTCTTTTTCTGAGGGTTACAGTCAAAAACCCTGGACTGGAAAATGCAGCCAGGGTTCTGTCACTGAGTGGACGGCTCTCAAGTCATCCAGAACCAGCCCTGATCCCTTTTCCTTAAGGTGCCCCAGGAGTAGGGTTGTTAGATTTGTAAATACAAATGACAGATGCTTAGAGTAGAAAATTCAGAAATAAGCAGAATTCAGCTCTGACCATTAAATTGCATTCCCTTCTCCTCAGGATCGACCACTGACTGGCTCCAATTGAGTTCCTGGACACCCTGCTGGGAAAGACTCTCTCCTCTCCTGAGGCTGCCTGGCCCCTGGGGGCGTTAGCAGCAGAGAGAGGGGGTGATTAGCAGGCTGTTAAGTCTGCTATGGAAAATCTACAGGCACAGACTGGAGGTGGAATATGAGAACTGTCTGTCATTACAATGAAACACCAGGTCTTGCTGATGAACCCAACTCAGTCTTCCCAGTGATTTCACACTGGGTAGAAGTCCACCATGGGGGCCCTCCTTGGTGGTGCAATGGGCTAGGATGCAGTACTGCAAGCTGGCCGCAGCTGCCTCAGTAGGAGTTCGATCCCCGGCCCTGGAGGTGACCCACATGGCGCAGCAGACCTCTCCTGTCTCCCCGCTGCTCCCCTCTGCAGTGTACTTCATCAGTCGGCCTGTTCTGCTCCCCACTCTGTCTCTGGTGAATCCTCTCACTGCCCCTGCACCTCTGGCCTGTACCCCAGTTCTGTATGTATAAAAAAATAAATCTTTAAAAAAAAGTTCACCGTGGAATGAACCTTCCGAACGACACTCCGGAAATGTACCCCTCGCTCTGGCAAAAGGCAGCATCTAAACAGATGCTCTTTTTCTTTTTCCTAATACACTTTCCCTTTTAAAACGTTGCTGAATGGGGGAAATCTGTGCTTGATCTTTTCTCAGGGAATCCAAGGATTCTGCCCACTCACTGAACCCCAACATCTGAGCACCACCGCACATACAAATAAATAAGTTTAAAAATCCAGAACTTCCGTTAAATTCAGATCCACATGACTGAATAATATTTCAGTGCAAGTATTTCCCACACAGTTTTCCGGGCACAGGGGAAATTTCCCCCACCCCATCTGGGTTCTTCAAAGATTAGACAGAAGAATAAATTAACATCAGATGGATAATAAGAGAAAAGGCCAAAATTTTAATACCATAAATATGCAGAATTTACATGGTTGTAAATTCTAAAGGATAATGGAGCAAGTCAGGGATATTTATGCTGCATTTAGGGAACTGGGGCATCAGGTGGTGGGATTTTAGGTGATAGACAAGAAGGAGTGATCTACCTCATCCCTACTCTGGGATAAAGATGAGTTTCTTAGAGAGGACGTGTTCCTTGATAAATTGACAACTGGGTGAGACCCCCAAACTACTTTCTTCTAAGCCATAAAAGGGGGTGGGCAGTGATTACTTCTCCAATTAGGAAAAGGACAGGCACTTGGAACTTCTGGGCTCATCTTCGACTTGGGAAGGACTTGGGCAACAATGGAAGGTTCTCCTAAGCTTCTAGGGATTTCATCGCTCTGAGCTCAATAAATCTGTGTGCCAGTGTTATAGCAATTTCCCAGAGAAATCAGACTGCACTCAGAGAGGTGGAGAGAGAGAGGTTTACTTGTCACACTGGCGGGCTCAGAGGGATCATTCAGTCCCAAAAGGCTGAGCCCCAGATTACAGGAGTGGTGGGGTTTTATACAGGTTGTATGAGGAAGCTTGTCATCCCACCCATTATAGCATAAGCCTTTTTTATTGTTTGGGGAGGGGGTCAAGGTAGCATAGCTACTACTGTGGACAAGCAGCACACTGCAGGAACTTTCTGCTCCAGCGAGCAGCAGAATCCTCCCCCAAGCAGCAGGCCTGGGAAAGTAGCAGAATCCAAGCAACAGACGCCCCCAAGCAGCAGACTTGGGAAACTTCCTGCTTCACTGGAGCGGGCGTCTTAACTAGACCAGTTCTGAGAATCCTGGGGTCTGGTTCAGTCGTCTTCAAAGCATTTGGACAGCCTTCCCCAGGGAAGAATATGATGTCACATCTTTTGGGGGTCACCTAAAGACACACCCCTCCTTGACTCCATTTTGCTGTTCCTGTACCTCCACGGCCCTCTCTAGGACTGAAAAGTATTATCCACCAGAAGATTGGCCTAAGGTGGGTGCCTGGTACAAATGAACACGCCAAAGCAGTCCCCCCTCATCGCCCCCTGCCTCCCCGCCCCCAATTTCTCAAACAGGAAGTAAGAATGAGGAGCCTGGGGTGCTGGCTCTGAACACAGTGCAGGGCTCTCCAGCACGTGGGCAGGTCTGGTGTTTGCTGAGAGGGTGGCTTGGACTGCAGGCAGAAGCTGCGCGAAGAGAGGGAGCAAACCCCAGTTCCTGTTCTTGAGGGCTCCCCGCCTTTGCTGAGGTTTGATTTTTGACACTTTCCTGGATTCCATGAATGATCTAGCTCTTTTTTTTTCACAACACATTGGTAAAAGCAACAGCTCTCACTTCATTGTATTAGAGTAAGATGCTAAGTTTCTATCTACCCCAAGTGTGAGTGACTCTGTGGCTTGGAGAATGACCCTGACACCAGCTCCCTTTCTTACCAGCTCACTGAAGAGTCCTAAAACTTAGGGTCTGTCTCCCCACAGCCAGTCTGTATGGGGGCAAGCCTGTGTGGGGTTATGTGTTTCTGCACCTGCACAGGAATGACGCTTGGCAAGGATGGGAGCTGCTGAAACAACCTGGCATCAAAAGTTCTCCTCCTTGCCCTCTGCAGTTGCTCCTGCTGTTTTTGAGACAGAGAGGAGCAGACTGGGAGCAAGTCCCCATGACCCTCTGACCACAGGGAAACCAAGGGAAGGGTCTGTGCCAGGAGCCAGCAGGAACAGGCAGATGCACTCTGGGATGGGCATCTGTTAGGCTCGGGCCATGCCTTTTAAGTCTCCCTGCCAGGGCTCTGCCTGGGCTTTGCTGCTTTCAAACACCTGGAATTGAGCTGCTGGAGGCTCAAAGGTGTCAGGTTACAGCAGAGTTGGGGCACTAGGAAACTTCCTTTTCTGGAAAGAGGGCATCTTTGGGCTCTAGTGCCCAGCTGTCTAGAAGGAGGGATCCCCCACCCCATCCCGGGGCCCTGATCTCCTGCACTGGGTGCAGAAAGAGCCTTCTTTATCTCTGCTAGGAGAAGAATGATCTTCTGCAGCCTTCTCTACTCCAGGAATTCCATCACCCCTCACTTACTTATGCCAACCATTGGAGTTGCCGAAGAATTTCAGATCTGGGAGAATGTGTTTGTATTTCCTCAATTTATAATGCTCTTTTTGTCAGACCAATTTGTTTATACAAAGGGATGGCCTAACATTCAATTATGGAGTGAGGAGACACAGAAAAGCAAAGGAAGGCTTTGCAACATCAAAGTGAATATTATCACTGGCAAAATGTAAAGAGATGTAGGGGAAAAAAAGGCTGATCAGAAGGTTCTGTTAATAATGGGCTTGTCAGCGGATGCTTTCAGCTCTGAAGTGCTAGAGATTTCAGTGCTTTTCTATATTTGTTGTTTTCTCGGTTCCGGTTCTCAGCCGCATTTCCTTCTCAGAAATGCCCGTTTCTTCTATGCCCATCACGTTGGACACTTGATTTGCCTAACAATGGCAAGGAAAGCCTCTCTCCAATGAAAAAGTTGCAGGATGAGTGGATGTGTAATAGGGAGGTCCCCAGGGAACGGGGAGGTTCCAGTTTTCCTGTTCCACCCGAGGAAGGATGAGCTGAGTAGGGAGGAGGAGAAGCTGGAGAGGAGACTGGGAAGATGGAAGAGGGAGGGAGAGCCAGGACACCAGGAGGAGTTCGTGGAGCAGACTTGTGAAGAAGGGGAGCTTGCTTCCTGACCTGGGACTGTACCAGGGACTTGGGGGACAGGAAGGGAGACACTTGAAACAGGTGTGGGGAGGTTGCCACGGCAGCCTTGATCTTGATTTTGGCTTTGTTCCTTTCATCCCAGACTTGCCTGGCCCCTTCTGCCACCAGAAGCTGCCTTAGTCTATCATGGCAGACTCTTGGGGGTCAGCAGCCCTGCTTTGGGCCAAGCCATTTGGCTGGGTGCATGTCCACAAGGGAAAGGGTAACTTTGGGTGCTTGATTGGGAAACTGTATTCTCTCCTCTTCCCCCTCTGATCTTTATTGCACGCTAATTGTATTAAAGTTTCTTTCCGTTAAGTCTTACACCCTAGAGTATGTTTTTGTATTGATGGAACAGATGGCAGAACCTATTTAGAGCAGACAGGTTTGGAGGTTCTGGGGTGCCCAGTAGCAGACAGAGCAGCTGTGATTTGCAGAAATAAATACACTCCTGCTGGGGACTTCTAGATTGTGCGGTTTGTCTTTATTCTACAGAATAAAACTGATTGTTTACTGACCTGTTGATCTACAGATAAAATAGGTGTCACCTCCTTGTGGACGACTAAGTACCCCTTGTTATGCTAACTGCCTCAGATATATGATCTTATTTAATTCCACTTTCAAGTTTAATTATCTTATTGAAGTCCAGCTAGGAGGTATTATTACTCCCGCCTGTCAGATGAAGGGAGATGATGTAATTTGACTGACAGGTGCCACACAGCCTGTAAGTGGCTAGACCAGGGCAGGAACAAAACCTTCCTGACTCCAGAATCCTCCTGGCTCCCTTTGCTGATATGCCTCTGTTACCTCTTCTCTTCTCTTGAGACGGCCAGGTTTATTTATAATATTTCCAGTGCAGGGCATCTTCATCTGGGTTTATAGAATAGCTCCAGAGAAGCAACAAAGCCCTTGAAACTGTATGTCCCTTTCAGATACTGTGGCCATGTTTCAGGGGACAGAGATGTCATAGCTTTCATCACAGCCTCAGATGGTTATGAGACCCTGTGGGATTGAGGGAGTGGGCTCCTTCCAAGGAATTCAAGTTGCAGGTTGAACGATTGGTCTCACCCAAGGGAGTTTGTTAAGATGCAAATACTCTGCCCCACCCAGGGACTTTGATTTGGTTCTGGACCAGATCAGAGATCTATTTTTTTTTTTTAACCAATTGTGTATACTGAAGCAAAGTTAGTTTACATACATTTTCTCTCTTTTTTGGGGGGAGTATAGGTTCAAACTTTTACACATCAGACTCGTCACCAGTGCCCCAATAATCCTCCACCATGTTCCATGGGACACCTTCCTGCCTCACCCTTAGTTGACACCCTCCCCTTCTGCTTTTCCAGTTTTGCAGTCAGATGTCGAGCTTATTATTGATTTGTTTTTGTCTGCTCCTTTGCATCTGGTATTTTTCTTCTTTTTGACTCATCTTACTTATCCTCTTTGGTTGTATCCATGTTATTTCAAGTGGCAAGACAGGCCATCATCTTTTTCATAGCCGAGTAGTATTCCTCTCTCTCTGTGTGTGTGTGTGTGTGTGTGTGTGTGTGTGTGTGTGTGTGTGGACAAGAACTTTGTGGCCACTGTGCAGTGGGCATGCAATGAGTGACTCAATGATCATGGAACAGGTTTGTGAGGCAAGACTCGGCTACTTGGACAGAAGTTTTTGTGCATTTGTTGAAATCATACAGGCTAGTAAAAGCTGGTCATGCGATAATGGCATGAAAAATAGGGTCTGGAGGGTGGGATAGGAATGGCGACAAAGTTTTACAAGGAAAGGGGCGGGGACATTGTGACCATGTGTCAAGAGACATTTGTATCTGCAAAGTATGATGTTTTCACAGGCAGGGTTATCCCAGGACTACCATGGAGATAGTCACGTAATGAGGTCAAAAGTGGCCGAGTTGTCCCTGGCCTGCCTCCCGATATGAGCTATATTCTGTAGGTGGTCAAGGAATGTTCTGCTGTGATTTGAGGCTACCACACAGCTCACAGTTGCCTGTGAGTGGCCAGCTCATAGAAACCCACATGTGTGTGTACCATTTTTCTGATTGATTCCTCTGCCCTTGGATACTTCTGCTGTTTCCATCAGGGACTTATTGTAAATAGGGCTTCAATGAACACAGGATTACAGACAGCCCTTCGACGTAATGTTTTGTATTCATCCAGCCAAAGGAATTGCTGGGTCACACGACAGGAGTATTTTTAATATTTTGAGAAACATCCGTATTGTTTTCCATGGGGACTGGACCAGTCTATATTTTAACAAGCTTCAGTTGCACGTAATGCCAGAGACCCAGTATCCCACCTCCTCCAGAGAATGGACTGTTCTCTACCATGATGACTCTGTAGCCCACTAACTTCCCCAGCACTTAATTTTAGCGATTCCTTTGAAAGGGATTCCACTCCTCCCACGAAAAATGCTTGACCTTGTCTGTGAATGTCAGCATTGTGCTCCGTAGAAAGAGATCCAGAAAACCAGGACAACTCAAAAGGAGTTTCAACGACTTCTCCTTAGTGGAAATACTCAAACTGCTGGAGACTCCAGGTCCGACGGCATCAGAGACACCAACATGAGGCTAATTCTCACCCTCCTTCCAGAGGGGGGTTCTGACATAGTCACTGTCCCTCCATTTTCATTGACCCCTTGGGACCGATAGGCTCTCAAGACCTGAACACCTCTCTAGTGCTCCAGGAAGGGTCCCATGGGAGGTCCAGGGACACTGAACCCAGTTCTTCTTCAGAGCCTTACTTCCAGTGAGGTCACTGAGGCCCAGGAGAGGGCCTCAGCCTTGCAGTCCCCTAGACCTTGTGGCACGTGTGTTGGTTTTGATGCCCTCTGCCTCCTTTCAAGATCTCCTTTGTCACCGTTAGGAAGCTGGTGGGCATGAGCCCTCGTGACCCCATTACTGCATATTGGACCAGAAAGGGCTAGAGCGGACCCAGGTGCATTTATGTGTTCCCCTTGAGGTTGTGAAGTAGGAGGAGGCCTCAGGGGCACTAGGCTTCCTGAAAGAAGACATTATGTGAACCCAAGTCTGAGCAGCTTTTTGGTTTAATAAGCAAATGGAGCCAAAGAGGTCGAAAGATTGGAGAGATGGAGAGAAGTTGACATTTCTCCCCATTCTTAGACTGGTGCTGGTTCTATGAAACATCTCTATTGTCTTTCAGGAAGTACCTTTTTAATGTTTTTGCTAACAGAAGTTTGAGTCAATTTTATTTTGGTCAATCAGATGATTGTGTAATGGGGTCCCCAGGAAAAGGGGGTGATCCAAAGGGGGGTGGAGCTGAGCATGGGGGAGAAAAATCTGGAGAGGAGACGGAGGAGGAAGGAAGCAGGATGGAGGCTACAAGGAGACCTGAGGGGACGCATGGAGCAAAGGGAGACTCGAGAAGAAGCGGCTCTTGTTTCTTGGTCCTGGACTGGGTGAAACAGACGTGGGTGAGAGACCCGCGGGGGGTGACTATGGCACCGTTTACTTTCATTTTGATGTGGCTCTTTTCCTCCCAGACCTGTCTGGCCATTTCTGACCCTTTTCTATGGGTCCCGGCCAGAAGGTGCTTTAGACTCGTGGGGGGCTTTCAGGCCTCGCTTTGGGCCAATCCCTTTTGGGTGGACTTTTACCCACAAGGGGACGGGTAACTTTGGGTGTTTGATATTCGTTATCTTTTCTGTATTGCACACTAATTGCACTAAAGTTCCTTTCCATTAAAGGTTTATATATTTTGTCTTCATGTGGTGGATAGCAGAACCTATTTAGAGCGGGCAGGTTTGGGGGTTCAGGGGTGCCCTGCTCACTGCCCTGTAACAATTGCTTTACTACAGTGCTTCTAAATGTTTTCTTTGTTTCTAAATTAATTAAAAAAATTTTTTTTACCTCGTTGTTTATTCTGATAAATAATTTGGTTCCTCCCTCAAATGTCTTGCCCCTAATTTCCCCACCAGAAGAGCACCTGTGAACATCACCATAATCTTTGGGCTCTTCCTCCCCCTATTCTAAATGCTTCCCAATCCAAGAAAGAAAGGGCTACCTCCTGCATCCTCTCAGCCCTTGGTGCAGGCCCACTTGTATATTCAGAACATCACATCTGGGGAACTTTGCTTTACTCCATCGTAAGATAAAGGAAAATAAAAGGAAGACTGAATGAGTAATCAGCAGAGCAACTGAGACAGGGGGTTGGGGGTGGGGTGGAGAGGTGGACCACAGGTTCACACCAAGATGGTGGCTAGGGGGTATGAGGTCTGGGTCCTTCCAGGTGACTAATGGCCCACCATCTCAGTCTCTAGACATCGTCTGGCTCACTAGGGTCAAACCTGTGACCACATGGAAGCTGTAGTTGGGGTTGCTTGGCTGAAGTCACAGGGCAGTTATGTAGCTGATCCCTTTGGGGACACCCTTTCTGCTCTACCAGTGTGAAGAGTTCTGGGCTGCTGGGGCCACATCAAGAAATCATCACACTATCTTACCAAAAGAGAACAGGTGAATTTTCTGCCGTGTCCTCCGAGTGACTAAAGTTAATGCTTGATTAGGAAAGGGAGAGATCTGATCATTGGAAATGTGCATAACTTCCAGAATGGGGGGAAGGGGGAAGAAACTGAACCTCTCCAAAGAGCTCCCTACTGTACACTCTAAACAAATAGGATGCATTTCATCATAATTATCAATTCTTTGATCGGGACAAATATTAAGAGGTTCTGGAGTTAAACTTGAACAAACATGAGAAAGGAGACCCAGCCCATCTTTTCCCCTGAAGGACAATATATAAGAAAGAAGAGGTGGGCCCTCCCTGATGGCGCAACAGGTTAAAGCACAGCACTACAAAGCTAGCTGCAGCCACTTCAGCACGAATTCGATCCCTGGCCAGGGAGCTGACCCACATGGCACAGAAGACCTCTCCTGACGTGTCCGCTGCATCCCTCAGCAGTGTACTTCGTCAGTCAACCTGTTCTGCTCCCTGGTGAATCCTCTCACCCTCCCCCCACCCCAACCACTGGCCTGTACTCCAGTTCTTGTATGCATAAATAAATAAATCTTTTTAAAAAAAAAAAGAAAGAAGAGGTGGAGTTGGGTGTGGCTCCAGTTGTCACCAAGCAACAGTGCCCAGGGCTGAGGTGTTCATCCCAGGGCAGCAGCTGTATTGCTTCTCAACCACTCAGCGCATTTACCAGGAGTCCGACCCAGTACACTCTGTCTGGCTTGTGATCAGCAGTATCCTCTAGAACACAAGTCAACCCTCCAGGTTTCTATGGAAAGAACACGTGTCTATGTTTAATTCAAACAAACATGGCAGGAAATCTTACCCGGCTGACAATGACCTGACAGCTGCCAGGCAGCAACCGGAAGTGAAATACCACACTGGAGGCAGAGCATGATGGTTGTTGACTGCGTGAACACAGCCATGCTCTAGAGCTTCACTGGGGAACAAGTGCGGTGGGCCTGAAACAGTTTGAGAATGATGCCAGAGGCGCTTAAAAATTGTCAGTAAACAGAAGATAGGAATAAATAAATCAATGCAACCGAATAAATATCCAGAAACTGTTACAGGACAGGAGAGGGGCACCCCTGAACCCTCAAACCTGCCTGCTCTAAATAGGTTCTGCCATCTGCCGGATCAAGACAAAACATATAGAACTTTCATGGAAAGGAACTTTAATACAATCAGTGTGCAATACAGAAAAGACAAAGATCATAGTTTCTAAATCAAACACCCAAAGTTACCCATCCCCTTGTGGGTAAAAGTCCACCCAAAAGGGATTGGCCCAAAACGAGACCTGAAAGCCCCCCACGAGTCTAACGCACCTTCTGGCCGGGACCCATAGAAAAGGGTCAGACATGGCCAGACAGGTCTGGGAGGAAAAGAGCAACCTCAAAATGAAAGTAAACGCTACCATAGTCACCCTCCCCATGGGTCTCTCCCCAACATCCGTTTCACCCAGTCCAGGGCCAAGAAACAAGAGCCGCTTCTTCACATGTCTCGCTGTTCCACGTGTTCCCTCGGGTCTCCTTCTGGCCTCCATCCTGCTTCCTTCCTCCTCAGTCTCCTCTCCAGATTTTTCTCCCCCCTGCTTAGCTCCACCTCCCTTTGGGTGGGGCAGGGAACCTGGAAACTCCCCTATTCCTGGGGACCACCTTGTTATAAAGCTACATTAAATAGGAGCATATTATAATAAATGATCATGGAGGTATTTCAGATCCTTGTGGATGAAGTGTTGGGATTATTTTATATTAATTTGGAAATAAAATAAAATAAAATGTATACCTTTTACCAACCATATCCAAAAAGTAAGTTTTCAGGTATAGTAAAGCTGTAAGGGGGAAAAAAAATCCAAATTATAAAAGCAGTACAAGACAATCACATTGTAACAGAGTTTTTTTAAGTAAGCCAGAAATATCAGAAGTCAACAAAGAAAAGCTTAGAAGGCTTTTGGAAGAAATACATCATTAAGGAAATCAAAATACATACAGCAGATTGGAAGACAATATTTGCAACATGAAGAGAAAAATATAGGCTACTGCTCATCATATGTAAAAAGTTCCTACAAGTGAACAAGAAAACAACCCAATATTTAAAAAGGTAATTTAGAAAAGAATATAAACAACTCATCTCATAGGCAAACTAATTTAAGTAAGTAAACCGATTTACTATTTTTGACTCAGCACATTGACTAAAGTTAAAAAAGGAAGATACTGTGCAATTAATGCTTTTGGGAAACGGGTAAGTGGAATCTAAATTTATGTCAAGGTTTTGGAAGGCAATGTGGAGTATTTATTTACACTTTGATTCAGTGGTTAGGACTTTGTCTTGTCTATCCATGTGTGATCATGAGTACTCTAGCAACAGAAAGATGCTTATTTTGCCTTGATGTGGTTGATGGCAGGGCCTATTTAGAGCAGGAAGCTTTGGGGTGTCCCTCACCCTGACTTGTAACAGAGCCATGCCAGAGAAACCAGGACAGCTTCCAGGAGAAAGAACATCTTCATCATTTCATTGGATGTGGCTGAGGTGGTCAGCAGGTCCGTCTCATGGCAGTGGGAAGGGAGGACTCCCTGAGAACAGACCAGCTAAGACTCGGGAGAAAGCAGCCTCTCCGACCCTCAGTGCAGAGACTGAAGTTGATCATTCCAGTCTGGAAAGGGTGGCAAGAAACGGGGGACACTCCTTCAATGCTGACGATGTTCTAAATTAGTATAGGCTTTGTTAGCTGTAAACATGTTTTTGTCTCTGACAAGCAAGCCTGCTCATGAAAATGTATGCTTAAGGAAATAATTCAACAGAACACCAAAAGCTCCCGGAACAATTGTGTTCATAGAGGCATTCTTTAGAGGAGAGAACATTTGGAAGCAATCAAAAGTTCAACAATAGGAGCTGGTTAAATAAAATATGAAACGTCCTTATAATGAAGTATAAGGAAGACGTTCAAAATAATACTTAAGACTCGTATCATTCAAAGACAATTCAGTCGCTCTTGATGGGGGGTGCTGTGTTAGTTTGCTAGGGCTGCCCGAGCAAAGCCTCACACACCGGGTGGCTTAAACGACAAAAACTGATTTTCTGTGTTCCGGAGGCTGGAAGTCTGAGATCACCGTGCGGGCAGGGGTGGTTTCTTCTTTGTCCTCTCTCTGTGGTTTGTCACTGCTCCCTACATCTTCACACCCTCTTTCCTTGTGTGTCTGTGTTCCATTTCCTCATTTGGGCCCAACCTAATGATTTCATTTTATCTTAATGACCTCATTAAAATCCGTATCTCCAGCCCTCCCTGGTGGTGCAGCGGGTTAAATCATAGCACTGCAGGCGAGCTTCCGCTTCAGTGTGAGTTTGATCCCTGGCCCCGGGGGGTTACCCACATGGTACGGCAGACCTCTCCTGTCTCCCTATTGCTCCCCTCAGCAGTGTATTTCATCAATCTGCCTGTTCTGCTCCACATTCTGTAGCTGGTGAATCCTCTCACTGCCTGCACCTCTGGTCTGTACCCTCTTCTGTATGCATAAATAAATAAATCTTAAAACCAAAAAACCTGTATCTCCATAGCGTCACATTCTGAGGTACAGTGGGTTTGGACTTTAACTTGAGTTTGGGGGAGCACAATGTAGCCCTATTCTGTGCTTGGGACTGTGTGCTCTGGGTTCGGGGGAATGAGAGGAAAAAGATCCAGCGGCTGGTTGCCAACTTCCATGGACAAGGCTGGCTTTGGCAGAAGGACACAGAAGGACGGGGACAGGAAGAGGGAGTGGGTGGGGTTTTTCAGGGAACAATCAGGGCAAAGGCCGAAAGTAGGACACAGATCACGTTTCGCCTCCATCAAGTGGAACTAATGCTGTTCACGCAGGACTCAAGGCTGATAATCACAGAAAGACTTTATTTTGTCTCCCACTTTCCTTTGAAATTTATTCAGCTGGGAAATTTCTTCCTGTGTTCCCACACAAAAATTCATGCAGTCTTATTTTGCTCTGATCACTCTTAGGTGGTAAGTCTTTGGGTCATGCTAAGTTGTCAAATTCTGTCCAAATTTATAAATTAATCAAAGCTGCCATTTAAATGACAGCCCTGGATCTGGCTGGGCTGGTGATCGGCGGCTCTCTGCTAACCTTTCTCTTCTACTCCTCTCTCCTCTTTGCCTGTTTCTGGCTCCTTCTGGAGTGGGGTTGAGGAAGGGGAAAGACACTGTTTCTGTAGACAGTCTACATGACTAGTGGGGGATTCCCTGCCAGGCTTGGTCCCACCTCCTAGATGGGGGAGGGTAGAATTTCCCCAAGACACTTTCTATCAGGTTTGGAGCCAACAACAGGAAGAGTCATCACCCATGACCTCTCAGCAGCTACAGAGGTAACACGGCCTGTTACGTGTTCTCTAGGGGACACCCTAACTTCAGTCTGCTCCTTCAGTCACTTCTCTAGAGGTCACAGGGAGTCCTTAGGAGAACCTCTCAGGGCAAGAAGCAAAGTCAAGGCCAACAGAAAATGCAAAGGCAATGGACTGAAATTCTGGAACTGCTCTTGAATCTCCGTTCTCCATGGTAGGAAAGATGGTGACCGTTGGGGAAGAGAAATAACATCAGACTTGTCGCTCACTCACAGTGGACTGTGGACACTTGACCTCAGAGACATTGAATTACTTGCTTGAATGTAGCAGGCTGATCTTAAGAACATAAGCTGGGGGGGAGGGGGTGTGGGGGAGGGGGTCACACCTACATTCCAATCCCACTCTATGTTAATTCCCCATGCAAGGCTCTTAGCCTTTCAGCTTTATTTTATCCCACAGATGATAAATTCTAGTACATAGTGTCATCAGCAGATTTACAACTGTAAAATAAACAAGAGCATCTACATGGAACCTTCTAAACGAAAGGTTTATTTTCTTCCCATCCTCTGATGGATGCTGGAATATAGCTTCTCCCTGGTCTAATGAAAGGCCACAGTCATCTGAGATGGGGCTGAGTTGATTCCCCAGGATTCCAGGCCACGCTGAGGGAGTCTAGAACAGAGGGTGACCAGGTAACACAGTGGGGAAGGACAGTGAAGGCCTACCAGGCAGCAGTCATTCTGGGAAAATCTTTGTTGCCCTTCTCCAGCTTCTTCTGTGTTCCAGAAAGCCCAGTCTGAGGCAAATGGAGTCCCAGAGGCCAGTGACCCATGCTTTGGAGTTGTGGACTTGTGACCTCACAGGAAAGGCCTGTACTCCATTTAGTGCCAGCTAAGTGGCCTACTTCCCACTGGGCTTGTGGCTGTTCCTCCTGCTGGGCCATTAGGTGGGTCAAATTCTCCACCCCCCAGCTTCCATGGAAGGACCTCTGGGGTTAATAGCTCCTGGTTGCCTTTGCCCTAACCCTCTCTCTCCACCTGAAGAGCAAGGGGGTGAATGATTCAGGTAACTGAACCCTTCTCAGCGGCAGCCCCTCAGGGATTCTTCTTGGGGCTTCACTCTGAGCCCCTCTGCTGGCCCCAGTCAACATATAATTTTCGAAAAAAGCTGAAGATATTGCTTCCATGTAAATACAGAATGAATATGTGTCAAAGATTCACATTCAAAAACGAATGTGTTTAACTCATTAATTAAGAAGCGTTAAAGCTGGTTCTTCAGGACATTTGTGGTTTATACAGTTAGTTAGGAAACAGACGCTGAAATACATTTATCAAATTGGATGTAAAACTGGCTGCTATCCTCACATGCAGTAAAAACAATAACCTAGGCAGTTCTTTCTTCTATCCAACAGAAATGATTGGCATATCTATTAGGCAAAACCCTACAAATTCACATGTAATGTTTTTGTTTTGTTTTTTTTTAAAGATTTATTTATTTGTACATACAGGACTGGGGTACAGGCCAGAGGCTCAGGGGTGGCGAGAGGCTTCACCAGAGACAGAGTGGGGAGCAGAACAGGCAGATGGACGAAGAACGCTGCTGAGGGGAGCAGCGGGCGGGTCAGGAGAGGTCTGCCACGCCATGTGGTCATCTCCGGGGCAGGCGGGGATCGAACTCATGCGGAAGTGGCTTTAGATTCTCAGTGCTGTGCTTTAACCCGCTACGCCACCAGGGAGGGCCTCACATGTAATGTTAATGAATCTGGGCCCTATACATGTCAACAGAGGTCAAGCAGAGACTTATTTCTCCTAAAGAATGAAATACATCTTGGTGGAGCTATTAAATAGTAGCTCAGTCTAATGCTGAGAGAACAAGCAATCATTTTTCTTCATTAATTCCAATTTTGTGTTAGATTTGGGTAAACAAGGGATGAATTCAGTACGGGGAGGAAGATATTAGCAAGCACATCTGAACATTTTGTTAAAATAATTTCTTTGCCGGCCCTCTCTGGTGGTGCAGCGGGTTAAAGCAAAGCACTAAGAAGCTAAAGCCCCTTCAGCGTGAATTTGAATCCCACCAGCCCTGGAGATGACCCACATGGTGTGGCAGACCTCTCCTGACCCGCCCGCTGCTCCCCTCAGCAGTGTACTTTGTCGATCTGCCTGATCTGCTCCCCACTCTGTCTCTGGTGAAACCTCTTGCCACCCATGCACCTCTGACCTGTACCCCAGTTCTGTATGCATAAATAAATAAATCTTTTAAAAAAACCAACAATTTCTTTGCTTTCTCCATCTTTGTAATTGCTAGGTCTCTCTTTCCTTGTTTTGTTTGTTTGTTTTATTGCATGGATAGAGGAAAGAGAAGGGTTTTATTCCAAACCCCACTGGGCGTCTCCCCTCCTGAGCCTGTCTTTGCATGGTGGTGGGGTTTGGGGGGGGTTGAGGGGGCAGCCCCTGGCCCTCTGTGGCCACTCTGTTGGGCAATGGATGGCGCAGATCTCCTTGCTTCCTCGGTCCCCTGCTGCCACCCCCAACCCCAGCCAGCAAGGAGGCACCGTCAATTCCGCTCTCAGACTATAAAAGCACAGGAGGAAGCAGACATATTCATTTTCTGCTATAAATTTGCCGAGACGCCGGTTTAATAAACAAAATAAATATCTCTTCTCAGCATTTTCTCCCATTATGAATATGGATGAGCTCTTAGAACTTCAGGAAGAAGCAGGCTTCTGGGGATGCCGCCTGGATTTAGAGCCCCCTAAGCAGAGTGTGGCAGGGAGTTGGCATGGCGGGGCTTCAGCCCCACCTTCCTCCTCCACCCCGGCTTCTCAAGATGTGAGAAGGACACGAGGCCTGTTACAGAATCAGCCTATAAACTCAGGAAAGCTTTCTTGCTGGCAGTCGAGGAGACAGGACCAAGATGCATTGCGCCAAATGCAGTCTCGGTTTTTCACAAGTTGACAATCTCGTAGGCCAGAAACCTGGAGACAGCAAATCATAAATGCAGTAAATAGAGCTATCGAAGCAGGTGTGTGGTATAGGGTTGGTTTAGAGTGTGGCTTGGGGTAGAAGGAAAAACACACGACTCAAGCAGACACATCCAGGTTCCAATCTCAGTCGCATGGCTTTGTTGAGTGTTTTAGACAGCTTTGTAAATAAAATAGGGGCAATGCTTTCTTAGTGTTTTTGAAAGTATTGGACATAATGAATTTAAAGCATTAAGCAGTAAATAGCGCCTAGCTGGCAGTCAAAAAATATAGTTATTAATGAGACATTGTTTTTGTTTTTAACTTAGTTGACATAAATAGCTCACAATAGACTTGTCCTTTGTAGCAGACTAGACACTTCCAGATCCATGATCTTGATACTGGAAAGGAAGTATTTAGGCCCCATTATGCCATGAGGAACCCCGGGCAGAGAGGTGCCTGAGTCAAGGCCCCGTTGCTCCATGAAAATCCCCAAGGAGAATCGTCTTCCGTGGGACAGAGAGCCGATGAGCCTTCGTCACCTAGACAGGCAGGGGCTGTAATGTCATAACTGCTATTTCAGGCCCAAATGCTGAGAAGAGGGGAGCGGAATGGCCTTGCTCAAATGTGGGTGTGGGAGAGGACCGGAGCTATGTCGCCCACAGGGAACCAGAGGAGGGAAGCCAGTGGGGTTCCTCTCTCCTTACTCTCAGAATAGAGCTTTTGACAGGAGAGACCAAGACTGCTAAGTACCCAGACTTCAGAGCCTTCATCACTCCCTGCACTTGCTAACTGTCTCTTCTGTCCATTCTCCTGAAGGGCGAGCAGTAAAATTCCAGTAAGGTAAATCACTTATATGCATGTTCTGGGGGACAGTGAGACAAGGAGAACCCCAAGGGATGTGTGGGTGGTGGCAGCTTTCCAGGGGAAGCAGGCAGAGTTGCTGACACTTTCTGGAGGCTGAGCTGGGGCCTGGGGCCCAAAGGGGCCTTGGCCCCCAGGGAAGCCAGCCTGGGAAGCTAGGTCTTCAGGACCCAGATTCATCCCAAATGTCTCACCTACATAATGGGAAGGCTCACGGGCAGAGCACCCCTGGGGGCCTTCAAACCTTCAAAGAAGTTCTGCGAAGGCTGGAGTAGTTGGACATTGGCGGATCTGCTCCTGGGCTGACGCCGGAGGAGGGCTGGAGAGCACAGCCTGCTTAGGGTTGTCCGGCTCAGTGAATCAGGTTCTCTGTGGCACACGCAGAAGCCGTCTCAGGCAGCAGGTGCTTAGAGTGGGCTGCAGTGTGGGTGGGAGTGCAGCCTGGGTCCTGGTCAGGGTCCCAGTGTGATAGCACAGAAAGGGGAGGTCCCAGGGTCCCTCGGCCCGCCTGAGGAAGGGTAGAGCTGAGCAGTGAGGACGAGTGAGACAAGGACTTAGGAAAAGGCTTCAGGGAAGAAGGCTAGGAGGAGACTCCAAGGAGACCCATGGAGCAGGGCCACGTGAAAAAGTCATGCTGGCTTCTCAGCCTTGGGGTGGCACTAGGACTTGGGGGACAGGGAAGGAGCCTTGAGAGACGTGTGGGAGACCCCTGTGGGGAGGCTGACCATGGCGGCCTTTGTCTTGTCTTGTATTTTGATTTGGATTTTGCTCTTTTCCTCCCAGACTTGCCTGGCCCTGCTGCTCCTCCCCTGTGGGGCCAGAAGGGGCCTCAGACGTGTGGCCGGCTTTGGGGCCTCAGTGGCCCTGTTCTGGGCCAACCCTGTGTGATTGGGGCATGTACCCACGAGGGGACGGGGAACTTTAGGTGTTTAATTGGAAACTACTTTAAACTGTATTCTTTCTCTTCTCGTGTCTCCACCACACACAAATTGTAATGAAATTCTCTTCTACCGAAGGTCTTGTGCTCTAGAGTGTTTCTCTTTATGTAGCAGATGGCAAAGCCCATTTAAGAGCAGGCAGGTTTGGGGGCCTTGGGGTGCCCTTCCTTCTGCCCACTAACACCTGCACTGCTGCTATCTAATCTGTGCTGCTCTTTTACACAACTTCCTGGGCCTCTGTGTTTTCATCTGTTAAATGGGGACAAAATTCCAGCCCTAACCACTATATAGTATTGTGGACAAAAGCCAGCTGAGGTCCTAGAGTTAAAGGAACTCAGGTGTACCAAATGCTGAATGGCCCGGGGAGACTTGTGTGTGGGTTGATTTGAACCGTTACTGTTATTGTTATCCAACCACAGGTCACTGACTGGGACTTGGAGCTCTCTGGCCCTGAATTCCCTGTGTGTATATCCCCATAGAGATTGTGGGCTGGCAGAACTGTCTGACGCTTCTACTTCCTGATTCCCACTGCCATTGCTGTCCCACCCCACAACCTGTCCCACCTCCACTCTTGTTCCACCCCACAACCTGTCCCACCTCCAGTCCTGTCCCCCCACAACCTGTCCCACCCCACCAGGCAGCTGAACCACTGAGTCTGCAGATGGCCAAGGGCTGGTAGCTTGGCATCGTGGATAAGGTGCCACCTGCCATCTTTGAACTATCGTTTCTATGCCAAAATCAGCTCGAACCAACCCTTGACAGCTATGTGTGTACGTGTATGTGTGTAGGGGTGTGCATAGGTGTGTGTGTGTGTTAGGAGTGTCTATGGGTGTGCGTGTAGGTGTGTCTGCAGGGGTGTGTGTGTAGGAGTGTGTATATAGCTATGTGTGTAGGGGTGTGTATAGGTGTGTGTGTGGAGTATCTACGGATGTATAGTTGTGTTTATAGGGGTGTGTGTGAAGGAGTGCATGTGTGTAGGAGTGTCTATGGGTGTGCGTGTAGGTGTGTGTAGGTGTGTCTATAGGGGTGTGTGTATAGGAGTGTGTATATAGGTGTGTAGGGGTGTGTGCGTGTAGGTGTGTCTACAGGTGTGCGTGCGTTGTGCAGGCAGCTCTGCTTGGGGAGACGTAGGCTCCATTGCACTCAGAGTTGGGGCCGAGGGCTGTGCACGTTTCCATCTTGCCCTCCAATGGCTTTTTAAAGCTGTCACCTCAAATTCAGCCTGGGGGTCCCCAAGCCTTCAGAGGCTGAGGATCGGCTTCCAGCGGCTCTATCGTAATTTCTCACAGAGAAACCGGAACAAAATCGAGTGCTGAGTGTGACACCCAAATTGCAAATCAATGAAGCCTGAATTAAATATTGATTTCTTTCCCTTTCTTTCAGGGAAGCTTCTTGGAATAATTGGCCTGCTGGTTTTGCTTTTCCACTTTTATATTTCTCATCTTGATCTTTAAACACGCTGGTGCTGAGAGACTAACCTACCAGCAGAGCCGGGTCCTCCCCACTCACCCCCCCCTCCTCCTGGTCCCTCTCCCTCCTCTTCTGGTAATTTTCCTTTCCAAAGATGGAATGTCGGGAAGTGGGAGACATGGCTCATGAAAATGTGACTGCGCCATCAGCCCAC
This sequence comes from Condylura cristata, assembly GCF_000260355.1. NCBI lineage: Eukaryota > Metazoa > Chordata > Mammalia > Eulipotyphla > Talpidae > Condylura > Condylura cristata. The sequence goes on along the minus strand of NW_004567119.1, from coordinate 39,379,787 downwards.
AGGCTGTGACTGGGCAAAGGGCAGCCGCCCCCAGGCCCCGGGGCCCAAGAGTGGGGGGTCAGGCCAGGTCACACAAATGGTGCCAGCTGAGCTCGCTGGGACCACCTGGGCAGCCTTCTTCACAGTCTCCTTCAGCAGGTCTCCCCGATCTATCCACCCAGCGCCAAGGGTCCCCTTCCCAGGGGTTGAGCCTGCCAGGGCTGATGGAAGCTGTGTGGGAGGTCCTGGCCCTTAAGAAGATGTTGGTACCTTCTCAACTGCCTCTGCGTCCCCTTCGTCACAGAAAATGAAACTTGAGGTAGATTCAGAGTCAGGAGCTCCAAAAGGACCTGATTTTCCCAGCACGGTGGGTGGAATACCAAGCAGCCCATCACTTTCACCTTCCGTGTGTGTCTGCTTTCTGGTGTTCCTGGAAGCGCAGAGCAGTGTGGGATGAGGCCATTTCTGGAGGGAGGCTGCAACTCTTGTTCCCTTTGTCTGGTGGCCTGTAGTCCCGGGGCAGGGGTGAGGGGGTGGGGGTGGGGTTTCCCGGCTCCCCTGAGAGCTGGTGGTCCTTGGGAGCCCCGCTGCGCTGCGTGCCAGCTACTTCCTGGCCTCCAGCACTTCCAGTCAGACCTGGCTCTGGGAGCAGAAAGAGAAAACAGCTAGGTCTCGATTCCCAGAAGACCCATCTGGAGGGGAGGCTGTTCTGGGATGAGCTCCTTAGCTGAAAAACTTAATTACTGTCCTCCCAGGAGGCTGCAGGTCCTACGTTTCCATAGTGCCGCCCCCTCGAGCACCTCAAAGTTCTTCTGGAGGAGATCTGTGGGTCTCAGGGCGAAAGTGTGGAGACTGGAAAATCGTGACTGGCCCGGAGATGTCAGAGTCATCCCAGGAGGCGCATCCAGGACGCCCCCACTCTGCTGCTGTCACTTTGGCAGGCTCCCTCCTCCCCAGGCTCTGGAGTGCACCAGCCCTGGGTTTGAGTGGCATTCACGCCACACTTATTGAGACCTCCTGTGTGCCAGGAGTAGAATACGAAAAGACACAGCTATGATCTTAGACCCCTCGCTGAGGAGCCAGACACAGAAGCAGTTATAAAGTGCTGGGTCAGCGTGATGGAAGACATACTCCCTAGAGCACACGGGAGGGGTGCTAAGGCCAGGGGCCAGGTGGGGCGCTGGGGTCAGAGCTGGTTGGAGCTGATTTTTACCAGTGGGTAAAATCAAAAAGTCAAAAAAGACTGCGGGATAAGGAAGGGTATTTGTCCCAAGGGCAAGGACGGGAGACTTTTAGGGACCATGTGCCACCTAGAATGGGGTGCCTTGTACTGAGAAGTTATGGGGCAGGCAGGTGAGTCTGGGACCCCATGTCAGCAGGCTGCCCAACACGTACCCAGGTTCTGTGATCTGGGGAAGTCTGTAAATGTGACCCCGGGGGCCAGCTCCGGGGGATCTGGAAGGCGCTGGGTGAGTGAGCGGCTCTGTAGAAGTGTTTGTATAACCAGCTGCAGGCACACCAGTCTGTGCAGTCTGGCCAGTCACCGCTGGTGAGTCCGTCGGACGACCTCGCAAAGGTTATACAAAGAACGCACTTGAGTCTTCTCAATTCTCATCTGTAAAATGGAATTCTGAAAGTCACCTGGGGACTGTCTTCCTGACGCTGACTCCTCCCAACTCCCCAAACACATCGGTGTTGGTCAATCCTCTTTCCTGTCTTTTCATGCTTTTTTTTTTTTTTTTGAAGATTTATTACAAGAACTGGGGTGTAGACCAGATGTGAGGGTGGTGGTGGTGAGAGGATTCACCAGAGACAGAGTGGGGAGCCGAACCGGCAGGTTGACTGTACACTGCTGAGGGGAGCAGCGGGCAGACAGAAGGTCTGCAGCACCCTGTGGGTCAGCTCCCTGGCCGGGGACTGAACTCAGGCTGCAGTGGCTGTGGAGAGCTTGATAGAGCTGTCTTTACCCCTGTCTTCTCATTCTTCTGCTCCACTTCGAGCTTAAACACAACAGTGGCAGTCTTCCTTTTCCTTCCAGTTCAGGGCACACTTTGCTCTATACTCACCTTCCAAAAATAGATCTGACTCCAACTTCGGCCTCTGTCTGACAACTCCAGTTGTCAGAACATATTTTTTTAGTATAGATTCCTGTCTGATAAATTAACAATCATCAAACAAGATATGTGATGGGGGGACGAAGGCAGAGACGTGGCACCCAGTTCAGTCACGAGGGTCAAGCTTTCGTGTCATTTTCAAACAGCCTAGCCCCTTAGAGGAGCTGACAATGTGTATTCAAAAGGGAAAAGTGGGTCTGTTACTTTCCCCAATAATTCTTGATACCCACAATCAAAATCAGGATAATAACTAAACACACACACACACAATTTGCTGCACCAATATATTTGAGCTGTGTTGCTGATGCCATGGACAGATCAAAGCCACCTGGACCATCAGTCTTAAGAGAAGAGCTCAGTTATGGGGGGGCCAGCTACCCCAACTTCTGCAATTGTGAGGCAACCCACAGTGGCCCAGTCAGTCAGAACTGGCAAGTGGCGTTGTGGGGGAGGAGACAAGGGGAGTTGGTGTTTCATGGGTGGGGCTGTACCTGGGAAGATGGAAACAGCTCTGGAGATGCCAGATGCTTGTATGACCATGTGAAGTGGCTTTGAGCCACCCGGCTGGCCGCTTAGAAGCAGCTGAAACAGCAAATTCACGTCATGCATATTTTACGCAATTGAAAAGTATGCATTGAAGAAGAAGAAAAGGATATTTATAAACTTGAAAGTACTCTTTTCTAGCATCCAACTCATTCATGAACATGTCTGGAGTCTGGGACAGAGCAAGAGAGCAAGAAGGACTCCCCCCCCCCCTTCTCCCACTCACTCATTTGTGTCATGAAACCTACAGGCATCACCGCCTCAGGTGGACACTCAGGCCTGGTCACCGGCCTGTCTGCTCATGATCTGAAGCTGGAGAGGGCCATTGTAGCAGCTGTGGGTAAACTGAAGTTATGTAAACTGGGATGTCCCACGTGTGCTGATGTGGCACACTGGGGCTGGGCTTCTCCACTGGAGAGGGGAATCCCAGGTGGATGAGGTGGGCATGGGGAGGTGGCACCACTCTGGCCAGTGAAACCCTCTGTACTGCCCCACCCCCAAGAAAGCCCTTCTGGGAAGACGCTGGCCTCCAGCTCAGTTTTAGGCGCTTGAAAGCAGATGAGACACACAGAATGACAGGTGTGGCAGGCACCAGGGAAATGTGGGGTGGGGGAGCTTCTGGGTTGATGTCACGGCCCCACAGCCATGAGGATGACCTGGCAGGCAGCCTGGCTTAGCAGAGGGGGAGTAGGGATGAAAGTCCGCTCGTGCCTGCTGGCATGAGTTAGGAGAACCATTCGCAACATCCCCACGCTCTGGGATGGTGGTTAAATAAAAAAAGGGGGGGGGCATTTTACTCCCCTTGTCACCGTTGGTGGCACTGGGAGTCAGGGTGTGAGGAGACTGGAGCCCGGCTCAGACTGAGGCCCCTGGCAGCCAGTTACTGTTTAGTGAGGGGGTATCATGAGCCAGACACGGGGGTCACAGAAACTGCAGGGAGGGGAGGTTGAGCACACCCCAAGTTCAAGTCCTGAGTCTGCCACTCTCTGGAAAGCACAGCTTCACAGTGCTGCACTTTGAGCTGTTTACCACCAGGGAGGGTCCAGCCTGCTATTCTTTCTACAAATATGGGCTGTGGTCTGCGTGCCGGTCCTCACCTCGGCATGAGTGCTGCCCTCCATGGAGCAGGAGCTGTATCTCTGCGTGAGTGAGGGCAGAGCAATGGCAGTTCACGTACTGCCTCCTCCACGCAGTCTTCCAGTCAACCTCGGCCCAAGCCCTCCTGAGACTTTGGGGTTGATTGTCCCCAGACTCCATAATATTAAGCATGACTCACATGCCTCTCCTGATGGCCTCCAGAGTCTAACCTCCCCAGGGCAGGATAGATGCTTGATACAGATGCTCCATCACCTTTTTTACAACTTCCAGAAAGATTTTTCACTTTCCTAACCAACAGTCGTCATTTCCTGTCTGTCAGGCCATGGAGACCTATGGCATCAGCGGCCTCGGCCCCAGACCCCACTCCCATCATCTGTCATTTACAAAAGTGTCCCCAGGAGTCCCATATCCTTGTCTAGTTTCACGCCTGGCATGGACATGAACCAGATCCAGGATAGCCTGGAGACTGCATCAGTGCCCTGAGAGGGTCTGGGGGACAGAGCCCAAGCCCTGCCCCTCACACCCGCTGGCAGTGCCCGGCAGGACCAGCCACCAAGAGCAATTCCTCCGGCCTGCAGTCTTGATGGGCTGGGCCCAGGAGACGCCTCTTCCTCTGCCCACTTCCTCTGCCCACCGCTGGTCTCCGGTGGCTGAAGAGTGAGGCTGAAGGGAGGCTGTATCTAGGCCAGGACAGCCCGGGCCAAGCCGGTTTCTGGGGCACTGGGTCACTGGGAAGCAATCAGGGCTTGGCTGCTGGTGAGCCCCTCCTCAGTGCAGCTGGAGAACTGTCCAAATCTGTGGCCTTGAAGAGATGGGGAGGTGACGCTCTGATCCTTTGGTCTTTTACCTTCTCTCCAGATGCCCTCTCTGCCTCATTTTTGTTACAAAACATAGGACCTGGCTGCAGAGTCGGACAGGAGGATGCAAATGGCTGAGCCAGAGCCCTGGCCTCTGAGTCCATCTCCGACCTGCTCCTGCCATATTTCTCTCCCTGCTCAGCAACCCTGGCTACAGCTGCCCCGTGGCTCTGCTTCCACATCCATCATCCTGGCTGCAGGGCCCGTGAGAGCATCTCACAGAGATGCTCACAGAGAAACTACCCCGCCCAGAGCCGGGCTCAGCTGTCAGAGAGGAGAGCGGCTCAGGAAGGGTCAGGGCGCCTGCCCTCCCCCTCCCCCCCCACGCCCCCAGGATCGATGGGCCGTGAATTACGGACGCTGAGTCTCAGCCAGCCTGGTGCGCCAGACCAGACAGGAGGGCGTCCTGCCTCCCCACTGAGCCCGCCTCCCTGGCCACCCTCACAGGCATCACCACAGGGCACGTTCCTTATTGCTATCGCTTGCTGGCTGCCACTCTAATGAGTGGGCAACTTGTGCATATCCCCCTACTGGATGGGGGGGCTCATGAATAAGATGGGGGCTCCCCTTCCCTCACTGAAGCCCCAGAGGTGCACCCAGACTGCTGGCAAGAGGCACCCCTGGGTGACAGCACTCCCACAGTGGACTGGCAGTGCCCAGCCTGGTCCTCTTCTGTCCTCCTGCTTTGCCTGCACAGTGCCCTTCCCCCTAGACAGCTAGTCGTGGGCTGCTATCCCCACTGGGGTCCCTTCTGCTTGCATGTCCGCAGGAGTTCCCGGCCCTCGCAGGCCGGGTGTCCCCTCTGCCTCACTGCCATGTACCTCACTGCACGTGTACAAGCAGGGGTGCTCAGCAATCCTCCCCACACCCACCCTGGACTCAGCTGCCCCTTCTGTCTGATTGCCACCACCCAGGAGGGTTCTTGCCTCCAACAGTGCCTTAGATATCTCACCATACTTGTCTTTTTTTTTTTAAAGACTTATTCATTTATGCATTTAAGAGCTGGGGTGCAGGCCAGAGATGTGTGTGGTAGGGGGGTGGTGGGGGAGAGTGAGAGGACTCACCAGAGACAGAGTGGGGAGCAGAAGAGGCAGATGGACTGAAATGCACTGCTGAGAGGAGCAGCAGGTGAGACAGGAGAGGTCTGCGGGTGTGGGTCAGCTCCCTGGCCGGGGATAGAATCCTTGCTGCAGTGGCTGCAGACAGCTTCCTAACGCAGTGTTTTAACCCTTTGTGCCACCAGGGAGGGAAAGGTCCTTCCCACACTTTTCTTTCCAAACTGCTCTTTCTCAGATCCGATGGGCTCAGTGTTGCACCACAGACTCCAGGCTGGTTTATCTTTCCAAAGGACTTTTCACGGGAAATTGCCTTTCACGGGATCCTGAAACACTCCCCCATCCTGCGTGCCCCCAAAGTCTACCAAGCCCTCCTGCTCGTGCTGAGTCCAGCTCAGGCCCCACTCAGACCATGACATCCCCATGATTCCCCGACTCGGGGTCCTGTTCCAGCGTTGAGGCTCAGGCCTTGACCTCTGTACTCTGCCCCCACCATAAACGGAGTCTGTCGCCAGATGTGCTGGGTGCTACCTCTGTCCTGAGGGTTCACTCTATTTTAATTTTTGATCTCTGTCCCCATGGGCCCCTCCCCCCGCACCTGGCTCCCTGAGCAGTAAGTGAGCAATGAAGCAAGGCAGGCAGGCAGGCTTAGGGTCCCGCTGGGGGCTCCCAGGTGAGGGTGAGGAGGGTGCCAGAGGGATAAGTCAGAGGAGAAACACTGGGGAAATGAGAGAATTGTGCCAGATTCAGCCACGGAAGGGGTGCCTGGAAAATACAAAACACGCTTTCCTTAGCTGTTCCTGTCAGCGCCTCCTCAGAGTGAGGAAAATAAACCTGTTTTCCTATGACAAAGCCTGATTTGATGCTAAACCCTCTCAGCTTCCCGGGAGGTAGCACCGCTCTGGCGGGTGGGGGAGGCAGGAGGAGAAGGGGGAGGAAGAGAGAAAAGGGAGGAAGGGCCGGCGGCGGGGGAGGAGAGGAAGAGAAAGCTCTGCCTGCCTGTGCGCTGATTACTAATGTGGTGGAAGCCAGCGGGTTCTGGGGGGAGGCATTTGCTGTGCAAGGGGAAGCGGGCAGCTTGTTAAGGAAGGCAGCCCCGGGCCTGGCCCGCAGTTGTTCGAGCAGAGGCGCCCAGCCCTGGCCCCCCCAGGGGCCACAGCAAAGGCGCCCAGCCCAGCCCCGGGCTCTGCAGCAGGCCCCGGGAACAGCAGGGGAGATGGCAGCCAGGGCTCCAGACTCTGCAGCCGGTTGCAGCAGGAGCGAGAAAGGGTCTGGAATCCTGGCCCTGCCAGTCGCAGGTCACCCCGGCCCTCTCCCGAGGCTACTTCGTGGAGACCTTCCTTGGGCAGCTCTGACAAGGTCATTGGGTCCCTCTTTCTACTTTGCTAGGGGCAGCAAAGCAGTGCTACTCAGCCCAAGCGTCCAAATATGGTAGTTTCTGGAAATCTATGTCTCTGAGGGAGGGGCGACTTCTGGGGGTGACTGGGCCTGAGCAGTCTGTAGAGGTTGGAGGAGTGGCGTGGTGGGGGAGAAGCATGTCCCTAAAGTTGTCCTCCTGTGGCACTGAGGCGTGCAGTGTGACCACCCTTGGAGGTTAGGCAAGCCCTGCCCCCTCACCCCCCCCCCCACACACAAGGCCAGAAGGACATTGCCAGCTCCCTTCCCCCTCCTGATCCCCCCCCATGGCTACCTCTGGCCTCTGAGCTCCACCTTCTCAGCCCTCCCATATCAAGAAAACAAAAGAACAGATGACATCCTGGAGTTCCATTCTGTTAGCAACTAGGAGATCTCACCAGTCCCCTGAGGCTGGAGAAGGAACAGAGACTGAAGTAGCTCGCCTGAGGCCACACAGCACAGGCCCTTCTTCCCTGTGTTCCAGAAAAATAGGACAATTTAGACAGATCCTGAAAGGCCACAAAATGAAGGTGGTGAGGGGCCCCCACTTCTCTGTCACCCAAATAAAACAAGGCCCTCCTGCTCCTCCCACAGCATGCTCCAGCCAGAGATTCAGCTCAAAAGCGCCAACCTGGGCTCCGGAAGCTCTAAGACCCAGAGAGGACGACCAGGGGCAGGAGTGACCTGCAGCCCAGCTTGACCTTAAACAGCGCCACTCGCCCAAGGTCTCCTGGCTCCGGGCAGGGCCTGGCCTCCCTCTTCAGGCTCCAGCAGGCCTTCCCGAAGGCTGTGCCTTTGCTTTCTCTGCCTGGGCTCCCAACCCCCAGTGCCCTATGGCTCTGGCCGCCAAGTGAGAGATCCTCTCCCCTTAAAGTCTGTGCTGCCACTGGTCACTGTCACCCCAGCCTGTGAATCATGCTTCCTTCCCCTGGACTGCCCGGCGTGGTCAGCATCTCTGAGAGGGGTCAAGGGCTCAGAGAAGGCTCTGCCTCATTTATGATAAAATGCTGCAAGATGCTCATGCTCAAGGCCTCCTCTGTCCTCCTGGAACTCTCCTGCTTATTCTGCTCCGGGCCTTCAGTCCTGTTTCCTGTTCCTGGAGCATGTTTTCCTCACATCTGGCACATGGTTGCCTCCCATCACAAATGTTGCCACCATCTCCAGGAAGCCCTCCTTGACTGCATTTTCAAAGGCCCCCCGCCTCCCCACCAGCCTCAGCCATGCCACCTTCAGCTGTGGCCTGTGGCATCTGGGTAAACTATATTGTTCCTCTGTTATTCTTTAGTTGTATCTTCCAGGAGGGCTTGTCCTCATGGCTAGGAAAGGGCCCTTATCCATCTTTATTATGACGTCCCTGTGGCTTGGCTCTTTTTTTTTTTTTTTAAAGGTTTCTTTATTTATGCATCCAAGAATTGGGGTACTGAGGTGCAGGGAATGAGGGGGGTCAGAGGATTCACCAGAGACAGCGTCAGGGAGCAGAACAGACAAATCTACTAAAATACACTGCTGAGGGGAGCAGCAGGCGATGAGGGGTCTGCTGTGCCTTGTGGGTCAGCTCCCTGGCCGGGGATGGAACTCAGGCTGTGGGCAGCTTCATAGTGCTGTGCTTCAGTCCATTGCGCCACCAGGGAGGGCCCTGGTGCTTGGCTTTTAATAAGGGTCGTTCGAAGACCTGATGGAGGACCCTAAAGATGGTTGGAGCTGAGCCTGGACCTCCTGGCCTTGTACATAGGCCATGGCAGACGCAGGACTTCCTTCTCCTCTTTGCTCAGAAAACTGAGGTTCAGGTTTCTTGCAAGACTTGGATCTCTAGGGTCAAGAATTAGGGGACCCTGCCAGCCTCCATGATGGGGGCACCGTGTCAGCCTGCTGTCTCCGGTGCGGTGTGTCTTCCTTTGTGTGTTAATGTGTCCACCTGGTTGATGGCTGCTTTTCCCAAGGCTGTCCCGGGGTTTCCTAGGAAAACACCCTGCACACGGCTCACCAGACTTCACCCTGGGAGCGGGTGGTGGAAACTAGCTTGATGATGGCCATGAGCTAATAAACAAGCAAGTAAACATTCTGCTCCCCATTCCTTTCCCAGGCTCAGGCAGGAGATGTCAGAGCAGTCCTGGGCTCCAAAGAAGGCTTCTCTGGGCTTTGAACCCCTTTACCCCCAAACTACAGTGTAGGAATGGGGGATGGAAAGAGGCAGGTACTCAGGTGTTTCTCTCTCCTTGGGAGGAGACTGGAGCTTGTGAGAGTCTCAACCAGGTCCTGGGGCTGGTTGTGATTCTGTTTATCAACAAGCCGGAAGGAGCCCATTGTACTCAGCTAAAGAAGCGGAAAGAAACTGGTGACTAGGACCCCAGGAGCCAAGAATCTAGGCTCAGAGACAATAGATAGGAAGGGAGGGGGTGTGGGAAGGCAGAGCTGGACTGGGGAGGCTTGGAGGAGAAATCCAGGTGTGCTGGTGATGCTAGGAGAGGGAGTGGGCAGGAAAGTAGCCCTGCTGGCTAGGGGGGCTTCTGCTAGGACATGTGGAGCTCGCCAGGTGTGGTGTTCCTTGGGCAAGATCTAAGGACACGTGATTCAGCAGGTGCATACCAGAGCCGGTACACCCAGCACCCACCCCAGAGGACTGGAGGCCTTGGCATTCAGGATGTTTGCATTTCGTTTCTTATTTGCTGGGCAACCTTGGACAAAGCAGGCAATTTCTCTGAGTTCTATACAACTGGGCGGTGCCAGCTCTGGGGACTCAGCGTGAATGCGTGCTTTGTAAAAGGCCAGCAAGAGGCCCTCTGCCAGCTCCCCATCTTTCTCTGCTGCCCATGTCTCTGAAGGGACGACGTCCTGAAACGCTGACTTCAGGAGAGATGGGCCCTATTTTCAGGCCGACTTGCTCATCTATGTTGCAAGGGAATTTTAACCCAAGCATAGAATGTTCTGGAAGGCTCAAATCTCTCAAGGCATTCTTTTCCCTTTCTCTGCAGGATGCTTTTGCTGGAAACATCTGTGTAACTGCTTAATACTTCCTCTGCAGAACACCCCCAGCATGGGGGCTGTTTGCCTTCTTGAGGCCTGGTGTTACCTAGAGCCAAGGACCTCACCCACCTTGACTGCCCACCGCTCCCCCAAGGCTGGAGGCTCACCCACCTGCCATTGTTCCCAAGGTTCAAAGCTGCCATCCTGCCCATTTCCTGGATGGGCTCCTTGGGGATTTCTTAGACGCCCCCCCCCGCCCCCAACGGGTGCTGCTGCTCCTACAGACTTGGGCTCTGGGAGCCTGCCTAGTGTAGGGTACCTTTGCCTCTGGGGCCGGAAGTGCCTCTCCCAAACCGCACGCTGGTAATCCTTGAGTGGGGGTTGATTAGGGCTGTGTGTGCTCAAAAGCTGTTGCTCTTCATGTCCAGAGGGGTCAGGGACAGTGTGCCTGGCTGGGCCTTCAGCCCCCTGGAGGGAGAGCTCAGAGCTGGCCTTCTGTCCTTCTCCGGCAGGGACTGAGCCAGGCACAGGGAGGACTGAGCTAAGCCAGGTTTAGGGTCAAGGCCAATGCTTTGGGGTTAGAAACCTTGACGTGGGCCACGAGACATGTTCTGTGCTGTTCTC
>NW_004567119.1:39330390-39368948 GCF_000260355.1 Condylura cristata | reverse complement strand
GCAGTGAGGCAGGATGGAGGTGGCCCTGGGGTCCTCTGTCACCCTGGTGGAGGAGACACTGGGACAGCGAGGAAAAGAGGAAGTGGGCTGAGAAGCCTCTACCCATGGAGACCGGAGCTCACGTTGGCAGCAGCCACGGGAGGAGGATGTGAGAGGTGCAGCTGGCCTGCTGGAGGAGAGCTGACCTCAAGGGATGGCGAGGAGGGTGAGGAGCGGCAGAGGGCAGAGCTGAGCTGGTGTCTCATGGGGGCCAGGGAGGGCGGCCAGCGGGAGGAGAGGAGAAGGCTGACAACGATCCAGACGGTGTTGGGGGCAGGACGGAGCCCAATCTATCTCCTGTCTGCCTCCCTCGCTCCTCTGGCCAGAAGCAAGGTTGCAGACAGACATGGGCATGTGAGAGCAGGTCACCCACACACCTGCCAGGGTGGGGGCAGCGTGTCCTTGAGCCCTGGGGAGCTGCATGGGAGGATGCGGTGGGGATGCCCCATGGGGGCTGCTTTCCAGCCTTCAGGATGCTTTCTCCACTCCTTGCCTCAACGATCTGATGGAGGTGGGGGGCGTGGGCAGGGGGACTCCTAGCAGCTGGGAATGGGACTCCCCGTTTGTGCTATAGGAATGCCCCAGAAATACTTGCTTCCCTCCCCTTCCCAGTCTCATTTTGCTCTAAGTCATTTTTCTCTTGAACAAAGTGCTTAGCATCTGTGTGAGGAGTCAGGATGACAATGTCCTCCTGCAGAGTTGCTGGCTACGAGTTAGCTCCGTGTGCCAGAGCTCCGTCAAGTGCAAACTTTAGTGCCTGCATGCGCTTATCACTCAGGGAGGAGACCATAAGCAGTCTGAGGGCAGGCACCTCCATGCTGGGGTCTCTCCAGCAGCTGCCCCGTTCTTCCCTGCAGCCTCCTCTGCCCTGGGCCTGGGGGCCTGGCAAGGAGCTGAGCTCTGGCAGGTGAGGTGCAGTCACTGCACAACCAGACTCTTCTCCAGGTCTCCTCACACCACACGCACGCTCATGGGCCAGGGCAGGGCATCTGCCTGGAGATAAACATTCCCAGAGGCCATGGGCACTGCAGGGGCGCAGGACAGCTGGAGGATAACTGGGAGCCACCCAAGAGCAAGGTCAAGTTCTCTGAGGTAGAGCACAGGTACCTGAGACCACTCAGGGCCAGGGTGAGTGAGGTTTGGAAAGTGGGAGTTTGACGTAGCCTGGGCTCCAAGCACCTCCTTCCGCTCTCTGTCTTCCTCAGGGCTGGCTCCCTGAGGGCAAACTGGATCTACCCTCACCTTCTTCACCACTCGCAGGACAGCAGGACCTTACCCTCTGCAGGTGCCACCTTGCTCCTCCAAGACCCTGGAAGTATACACCTGGCTCCTCCTTATCCAGAGGTAACAGCAAGCCGTGCGGGATTTTTCTCCCTTCTTTCCTCCCCAGCGCTCCTAGTCACCAGAGGGTCAAGGCACAGGTCACAGCTTAGAATTTCCTCTGGAGCTTCCCTAGCCCAAGCTGGGGGACCCCTAAGAGACAGCTGCAGATGCCGATCCTCCTCCCTCTCCCTTCCTTCCCCTCCCCCCTTGGCAAAGTCGGTTGTGGCTTGAGTTGGCCTTGAAAGCAGCGTCTCCCTGAAGCCTGGTATCTGTGGACACCTAATGCCTGGCTGTGCCACTTAGCAACTGTGAATCTGACCCACTTGCCTTTCAAAAGTCTGCTCCCTGTGTGCAGTAGGGAGGCGAACACCCCGGCTCTCAAGATGGGTGTGAGCTGAGGTGCATAAGAGTTTCTATTGCAGCACCTAGCAAATTCTAGGAGTTGCCTTCTACATGACGGAGCAGGCACTACACTAGATGCCTTCTGTACGCAGCACAGATTAACCTTGGGGCACCACAGCAAGGCAGGAAGCAACAGAAAGAGAGAGAAGACGCCCCACGGTGCCTGTGCTTGTCTGCTGCCTTGAGAGGCGGGAGGACCTGTGTACAGTCGCCCCAGTCCTCCCAGGCCAGGGGTGCCAGGGTCTCCGGGGGACTCCTGGACCTCTGGAAGCAGCAGGCATTTCAGTAACAGCCACAGGCACCTCTCACTGACTCCCAGACCCCCTACTCCCAGCAGATAGCTTGTGCTGGGGTGGAGTCAGCAGGAGAGTTGGGTAAGTGCTTTATCTCGTCTTGTTCTCCATTTCTTTACCCGAAGAAAATGAAAGATCATCCCTGACTGGCCTGATTGAAGGCTGTCTGAGCAGCCTTGGAGAGGTGCGAGACAGAGTGGGGGCAGCTGAGTGTGTTCCCTTCCACGCTGGCCACTGGGCACACCTCTCTCTGCCCAGACTCTGGGACCTCCTGGGAGCTTGGGCGGTTGCCTTGGCAACGGATTGCCTGCCTAACTCCTACTTGGGCAGACTTCAGCTTAGATGCTGATTCTTCAAGGTCTTCCGGACCCTCAGGCTGGACTCCCTCCTGTGAGCATTCATCACCAGGTGAGTGGCACAGGTGTCTGAAGTTATTTGTCTAAGGCATGTTTTCCACATGAGACCTGAGGTCCGTGAGGAAAGAGAGTGCCTCTGTGTACAACATTTCACCTCCAGCCAGAAACCCGGCCTGATACAGCAAGTAGGTGCTGAACACCCATGCCTCTTGTATGCGTCTGTGGACACCTAATGCCAAGCACCCATCTATTGCATCCTCCTTGACAAACATCTTGTAAGAAACAAAAGCATGAGATTCCCCCTCCCTTTGTCATAGTGACCTTTCTTACCAGGCTCCCCCCCACCTAACCCCCCAGAAGGGGCCAGCCCTCCCTGCAAGGTTTCAGGTAATTGCTGTAGTTATTTATTTCCCTTTGCGCAAGGCTGCCCTCTGGTGGTTACCCACGGAGGTGCGCAAGGGAAGAACAAACCAAGGTCAAGACCCTGGCCCAGCCCAGCTGAGGCTGCCAGGTGAGTCTGGAAGAGTGAAGCATTAGCGTGGCCGCCAGGTGAAGATGCAGGTCACATGTCTGTCTTCCTGAACGTCTCCTTCTAAATCTACCAGAAGTCCTGGCCAGGAAGAGCAAGGAATTCAAGCCCTGTAGAAATACCTCTAACAAGGTGTCCTGGGAATTGGGAGTTAGTTTAAACAGCTCTCAGTTTTCCTTAGTGGTGTGCTCACAGACTTTTTTTTTTAAAGTTTACTTATTTATGCATACAGAACTGGGGTACAGGCCAGAGGTGCAGGGGTGGTGAGAGGCTTCACCAGAGACAGTGTGGGGAGCAGAACAGGCAGATCGACGAAGTACACTGCTGAGGGGAGCAGTGGGAGGGTCAGGAGGTCTGCCGCGCCATGTGGATCTCCTCCGGGGATCTCCTCCGGGGCTGGGGATCGAACTCACACTGAAGCGGCTGCAGCCAGCTTGCAGTGCTGCGTCCTAACTGTTGTGTCACTGGGGAAGGCCACAGACTTTTAAGAACCAGCTCTCAAAAAATTCCGTAGCACTTACCGATTTTCATGGTGTAAGCGCTCCCGCTGCGGCCTGCTTCAGACCGTCACGGTTATGTCCCTGAAAGAGAGTTGGCAGAGACGTCATCACAGAGCATTTCCATCGTCCACAAGACATGAGGGGAGTTCAAGTGCGTGGCTAGCAGGAAATAGAGTAAAGAACTCCGGAAGCGATAAATTTGAGTATGTATTACATTTGTTTTCAACACAATGTATTTAATTGCTGGTTTATATAATTTGTTTATCATGCCTATGTTGAACAACCAGCTTGCAAAATTCTGGAAAATGTAATTATCAGTTCTTGCAAGTCGGGTAATAAAAGCTGGCTCTAGCACACCCCTCCTCTTCTGGCCCCATTTCCTCCCCCCACTTCCTTCTCTTCCTCAGGCTTTTGCTCTTCCTCTTCCATGCCTTTCCTGACATTGTGTGTGGGCAGGAGCAATGGGAAAATCGGCAAGAGTTTTGCTGTAGACGCTGGTCTCAGAGCCAGGAGCCAGGAGGTGTTAAGGAAAGAGGCTGGAGAAAAGCGTTTCAGTATGTGTGTGTATAGGGGAGACTTACTTCAGTCATAGGCTGATTCAGGTGTCCAAGAAGAACTGCTGCTTAGAGAGGAGCTGGACCCTGTGGCCGGGGAGGACCTCGGTGGTCCTCGGAGGAAGCAGGGGTGAACCAGGAGAAGTGGCCTATGGGAAATAGAGGCAGGCGGAAGTGGGTGCTGGGGATGGGGCCCCAGTGGAGGGATGGGGTCCAGGATGGAGTCCTGCAGTCGCCTCTGTGTGTTTGTGTGGCCTCAAAGTCACAGAAGAAGTCTCCTGTGGGCTCTTGAGCCTGCTGTTCTGGAGTGAACACACCCACAGTGCTAACCAACCCCTTGGGGGTAGGGGGGCGGCCCTCAGGCTCACTGATGTCCATCAGTCCTGTCGCCCTCAGCAAATGGAGAAATTGAGGCACACAAGAGGCCAAGACCACACAACAGGGAGTAGAGAGGAGACCCATGGAGAATGGAGGGAGGGAGAGGACAGATTTGGGATGGAAGGGGAAGGATGGAAAAAGAAAGGGGAGAAGGGATAGTGAGGAGACGGACAAGGACTTGGGGAGAGGAAGTGTTTCAGGGGAGGAGAAAGGGAGAAACAGCGGCCATGGACAGCCTGGACAAGAGCTCCCATTCCTGTCTCCAGTAAACCCTCAGTGAGCGCCTGCCCAGCGGCCTCCAGGTGCCTCAGTCTGCTGCACCCTGGGCATGGAGGGGAGCTGCATACCCACAGGGTAGCAGGCTGGGGCCCGGGCCCAAGGGGGAGCTGCAGCTTCTCCGGAGCCTGGAGAGAGGCCCAGGGCATGGGCAGTTGGCTGGTGCTGGCAGCAGGGTGTGGGATGTGAGCGTGTTGGGTTTGCAAGCTGCCCCGAGCCTCAGCACATGCCTGGCTCCATCCTGGGTGCTACTGGGGTTGCCCCATCCCAGGGGCTCCCAGACTCTCACTCCCACAAGATGCAAAGCAAACTGCTGCCCTTGAGCTGTGGCACCTGGGGAGCGCCAGGGAGCAGAGTGCAGGCCGCAAGGGGCAGGGGCAGGCGGCAGGGAGAAGACAGCGACATTGTGCCCACACCTCCACCCTGTACTTTCAGGGGGATTTCCCCTCCACCCTCTACTTTCAGGGGGATTTCCCCAAATGCTGAGCCTGGAGCAGCTGTGGAGGGCCGTGCAGGAAATGCCCAGGCCGCAGAGTGAGAGCCACAGGCACACGCCGGGCACGGAGCATGCCAGGCTGGAAGAGCTGGGGCCGGTGGTCTGGTCCACACCCCTCTTTTTCCCTCCCCTGGCACTGTCCCCGGGGCTTTCCCAGCCCTGTGGAAGGGGCCAGAAGGAATGGTTTAGCCATTACCAGCAGGACTGGCTGGACAGAGACCAGTCAGAGGGTCTCAGGATTCAGTCGTAGAAAGACAATCAGTCGGTGGTGCATTTGGGGGATGGAAGAAATGTGCAGTCAGGGCTGGTGCCATGACAACTGCATAGTCTGTGTAAGTCAAGGTTTTGGGGAGCAAAAGCTTGAGTGTGCAGAGGGGGCAGATGCATAGAAAGGACCCAGAGACCAAGTGCCCCATGGGGTGCAGGGACAGCTGCAACCTGGGTGTCTGCTGTCAGCTAATGGGTGGCGGGGGTGCACCCGGGGTTCCTGGGCCTGTGGGTGCTGCCCCAGAAAGACCCTTCCAAACCTGCCGAAGGAGATGGCTTAGCCATCGCCACGTGTGCTAGACCAGGGGGTCTGCATCTCTTTCGAAGCAGCATGGGAGTTGGTAAGACCCCCTTTCCCTGAGTCAGTCAATGTCTTATAACCAAACAAACCTGTCATGGGCAGATGGGGAGAGATGGGGAAAAATGGGGTCTGAGACATACAGAGTGGAGCTGGGCAACGTGGTGGGCTGAGGGGCCCTGGTACCCCCTAGACTTCAGGCTGTATCCTCAAGCTCTGGAGCTGATTCAGGCGGGTGTCCAGGACCATGATGCCACTGGGCGGTGTGGGCAGAACTACCGGCTGGTAGAGCAGAGATGGATGGAGGAGGTGAAGTCGCTGGACAGGCCATCCGTTTTCGCTTTGCTAACGGGCACAGGGAGAGCACGGGAGGGGACTGTGCCATCTTCCCTTGTCTCTCCTGGAGCTGCCCACCCCTGCCCCTTCACTAAGACAGGATGCACCTGCATCACATCCAAGCCGGGAGAAAGGGCAGTGCTGGACAGGACTCCCCGGGACCGTGCTCAGATCTGCCATGCGCGTCCCGTTCCTCCTTGGCCTGGGCATGCGAGGAGACTTTTCATGGCAAGCCCACAAGCCCCGGAACGCCTGGATCCACTTCCCTCCCAACTGTTATTTAAGCGAGAGGACACAGAGGCCCAGGCCGGCCATGGGCAGTTACTGGCACAGCCTGGACCAGAGCAGAGGCCTCCTGAGTCAGGACAGCCTGTGAGGCCAGGAGCGGGAAGCGGGGAGTTGCCAGAGCTTCTGGAGAACCAGCGAAAACTGGGGCGTGCTGCTATCTAAATCACCAGGGAAAGACATTAGAGAGACTAGGAGCTGGCCCAGTTGATAACTGGAGGGACTAAAAGCCAGTGGGATTTGGCTGGCATAGGTGGGGCACTGGGCTTGGAGGCTGTTCATGGAGCGGATGGCCAGGAAGGACCCAGTGCCTCCTGCTGCCCGTTTTCTGCCATTGTGGTACCATTCAGGCCTTGAAACGTCCCACCTGACACGGGTGATGTGTTGAAGCTGCATGCGTGAGCCATGTCCGGGGAGGAGGAGGGATGTTCTCGGGTCTGCATCATGCAGTCCGAGGAACCAGACAGGTGAGCAGGCCTGGCCTCGGTGGGAGACAGGATGATGGAAGCCACCCCAAGTCAGACTCTCTCCAGCTTCTAGAATCAGTGGTCCCCAGGGAGAGTCTGACCATAGCCACCTGTGTCCTCTGGGTGGCCACCTGCATCTGTCTGTCACCACGCGCCCAGGCAATGCTGTGCTGCTCCCAGGCTGCCTCTCAGCCCTCGACGGAAGAGCAGAAGATAAACCCCCAATTGACATACCCCAAGTCTCAGTGCCTCCATCACAGCCTCGGCGACATAGGTTTCCCTGGATTCATGTGGGTATTTCTAGAATATACATTGTTTTCTTCTTCTACAGTTCCTCTGTGGTCCTACAAGTATAGAGAAGATGAACTAAAGTCAGAACTAAGTGGCCATTGTGGCTGGGTCTGCCAGCTGCCTTGCAGGCAAGGAGTTTGACATATTCGGGAGGGTTCTGAGGGGTGTCATGGAGCCAACATGCAGTGGGCGCTAGCTGCCATGTTCCCTTCTTAGGGTATCAGCATCCCAGGCCTCTGGGAAAAAGCGGCCCCCTGCTCTTTGTAGTCCTGAGACTTAGGCCACACTGCCAGACCCAGTCTGGCTTGGAAAAGCTGGAGAGACGTCACAGGCTCAGGCCCTGTTCCCCATCATTGCCTCTGACAGGGGCCAGAGATGACGAGAGACCGGATCTGGCCCAGCTCAGAGGACCTGTCAGCAGTGACGTAGCCCCATGGACCCAGGCCCCTTCCTTCCGGGCCCTGAGGGGCAGGCAGGCCTTGCGAGGCCCTTTCTGGGCTCCCTGGGCCTGAGGTTTGCTCTATGAGGCCCCAATTGTTGGTCTCCTCACCGTCATGTCCTGCTCCATCCAGGACAAACAAGTCAGGAGGGAACCGGAACATGGCGGCCCTGTCTGCTGTTCAGGCCCCTCAGAGCACCACCCTCCTGCCAGGTCCCCAGGACCCCTCAGAGGCACGGGAGGGGCAGGGTGCTGCCGGCGAGGGCCTGGAAGGCTGAAGCAGCATGCCTGCCTCATTTACCCCCATGCCAAGCGACGGCCACAAAGTTATTTATTCTTCTCTACAGGCTTTTAATTGTGTCTAATCTAATTACCACTCAACCTGCTCCCCCAGTGACGCTGTTAATTAAGGCAGGGCGTCTGCGTCTGCTATGGCTGAGCGGCTTCTTGCATTTCTTTGCTTCCTTCCCAATTTGTGCATCCAGGCAAGAGCATCGGGGACAGCCAGTCTCTCCCTCTGATTTTTTCTCTTTCCTGTTCTTACTCTGGTTCTTTCCCCTCCACCCCCTGGAGCAAAGGGATCATCTGACTTCCACCCTGCCGCTGCTGGTGTCCTCTGTGCGGCCTCTGCTAAACTGGCCAGAGACATACCCCGGTGGGTGGGGGAGCCCGGTGGGCCCAGAGTAACAGGCCTGGTTGCTGTGGGAGTTCCAAGAGGAAGTCGGTGGGGCCATTGACCTGTGGGTGGGGCGGATCCTACCAGAAGAGACAGGCTGGCCATGTTTACCTGTAGGCAGCACACAGCCCACAGCAGGCCAGCTTTTGCCCGAGTGGACCTCACCTCAAAGCTGCAGGCGGGCAGCAGGAGGTGCAAGCAAGGTGGTGACCTGGTCAGGCGTGGGGTCCAGCCCTGTGTTGAGAAGGAGTTGTGAGTGGGGCGGGGAGCAGGGCGCCCCACCTGGAAGGCACTTATCCAGGACCATGGTCTTCACATCAGCCCTGGAGGCAGAGGAAGTCTAAGGAATGAGCCATGTGGCATTTCTTGCCCAGGAAGAACATGACCTCTCTCCCCCCACTGCCTCATGGACTTACCTAAGGCAGGGCGCAGGGGGAGGGGTGTATGACATCTGAGGGAAGACCCCCCAAGTCGCCTCGCCACAAATGAACTATTGACGTTTCATGGTCCTCGTTCTTACTGTCATCGAAGTGACAGCTTCCCACAGGGCAACAAGAAAGTCCACCTCCTGGAGAAAGCAGGGGAGAGTCAGACACCAACTCGTGATTCCGCTTCCTTGTAGGGAATGAGCCTGGCCTAGATGTCCTGACTCTCAACGATTTCCCTCTTCTCTTCCCCTGGCATCCTGAGACCATGTGCCCAGTGCCCGAGAACAGATGGCCTTGGCAGGGTTCAGCTCTGCCTGGCACAGCAGACCCAGGGGCAAGGCTGGGCCCATGGAGTTCCTGAGCACAGGTGGTGGGAGGGGCTTCCCCAGGTGCGAGATGGTCGGCGCTCTTGCCCGTGGCCCTGGCACATGGCATGGACAGGCACTCTGCTGGGAGGAGGGGGGAGAGAGCCCCAGGGCTGGGAGGGTGCCCAGGAAGCAGGTGGCACACTTGGCGATTTGTCCAGGCAATCTGGGCAGAGTCATCCTTTTTCCAGACCCTTATTCGCTCCATTTATTCCCTGTAAGAAATGCCACCAGGACCGTTCCACTGTTCATCACTGCGCCTGCCCTCGCCCCACCTCCCCCGCTTCTGCATTTTCTTGGTGACAGATTGCCACCAGCACTTTTCTCCAAACTCATTGCCCCCCTGCCCTGTAATTGGTCCTCCCCCTACTTGCTCTTCCGGCCTTGCCTGGTCACCAGCACCATGCAGCCTCCCCCTCCCTGGCTTCACCCACACTGGCCTCTGACCACCATCCCACACCTTCCAGTGCCCACTCTTGCTGCCATCAGCAGCTCGCCCACGGGCTTGAATATCAGGGGGCCGTAGGGAGCATCCGCCTGGCCTTGGGGATGGTGCCAACCATCAAGTTACTGTTCCTGGCATCTCAGCCCCCACAGAGCCTAAAAGGGGGGCCGGAAGTTTGTGGAGTCCTTCGAATCCTACTCATTAGGAGAAGCACAGGGCATGCTGATGGATCCGAGGTGGCAGGCGTGGGGGCTGCAGGGTGGCCAGCTGACCCTTCCAGTGGCAGGAAGCCAGGTGGAGGAGGAGAATTCCAGAACTCCCTGCTGTCTGGACAGCGGGGGAAGATTCTCTGTGGGGCAGGATTCTCTGTAGCCACATCACCAAAACATACCCACCCTCCTCTTCAGACACAGCAACACCCCACAGGGTACTCCAGACTCCGGGCCCCCCGACCTTTTTTGCTTTCTGGAAAGGGGGTCTCCCCCAAGATAAGGCCTCACCCTCCAGGCTCCTTCTTCCCCTGCATGTCTGCAGCCTGTCTGCAGCTCTCCAGGGGCAGGTGTGCTGCTGTTTCCTGTCTGGGCATCTGGCTCCCTGTGAGTATCCCGGAGACCTGTGCTCCAAAGAACCCAGGCTTTGGGTATCAGCGTCAGGTTTCTGGCCTGACTTTGGGAATAGCTTTTCATGAGGGCTGTGAGTTTTGGGGAAAAGTGGTAAAGGTTTTGGAATCATGTTCTTAGAATTTCTTAAACGGGACCCCTCCACCATCTCAGAGCAAGCGAAAGGGGACTGGCAGCTTGACTTAAGGCATTACGGTCTGCCTGTTCACACCGCCAAGTTCAAACAGCTCTTTTAGTACTTTATTTCCTCTGCTGCGAAGCATGTTGGAATGTGAGAGCTTTTCACAGAGTAACGTGGTCTTGAGGAAAGAATGGCTATAAGTCAGGGAACACGTACACACCTACTTATGCACCTGTGTGTAGGCGCCCAGAGCCCCGAGAGAGTAAACTTGACCCCACTGGGCAGGGGGTGCTGTAAATCCCCTCTGGCTCCCAGCTGCAGAGGGCCTTGGAGGAGATAGGAGGCAGCAATGGGGGTGATGGTGACCGTCACCACTGCATGGACAGTTCAGGTTTTGGGGGCAGGGGGCGGCCCCTCCCATCTGGGGAGCCACAGGGCCAGGCTCCCCCGAGGGCCTCATCAGAGAGGCTGAGGGTGGGAGGAATGAGGAAGGCACAGAAACGGCGCTCACCCAGGCCCTAGCACCAGGTCACTCCCAGCCACAGCAATATACGGACTTCAAGCAGGAGCCCTGGAGAAACCAGCAGCAGCTCGGAAAATTGAGGCAGTTGTATGGGGACCGGAAGGAGCCGTGCTGAAACATTTCTGTTCATCAGCACGAGAGAAAGTTGAGAAAGTATAATGGGAGTTTCCTGAAGTGAGGGACCTAGCTTAACCTAACTTTCCAACACCCCACCCCCCGCCCTTGAACGTTTCTCACTCTGGCTTGAAGATGAGCGTTTGTCTCACTCACTCTAGAACATTCCGGAGAGTAGAGGCTGTGGACCCGGCTCTACTAGGTGGCCTGCCATGCCATTCCCTGGCCAGTGGGGAGGGGGGGTCTTTGAGGGAGGGAATAAATTACTGCAAGGGAAGGAGATACTGTGTGGGACTGGTCTGGTCGAAGGGAGAAGCCACAGACGGGAACATGAGCATGGTGGGGTCCTGGGAGCAGCATCCTATGCCCCCCTTCTTTTACAGATATGGGAGTTGGGAGCTGCTGAGAGGGACCTGCAAGCTTACACAGCAAACTGCATCCTCCTCACCTGGGGTCCCCGGAACCCTCTTTTGTTCCTCATGATGGTGATCAGCCCGGTCTCAGGCCTCTGTACCTTGGTGCCCTTTATGCCCCAGAGGAGACAGAGACCATGAGCATCACCATGGTTTTTAAGCTGGAACCTGAGACCAGCACTGTGACCTTGGAAAACCACCCCAGAGCCGGCAGGAGTCTGCCGTGACCTGTACCAGCCACCAGGTGTCACTGATGTGTCTGTCTTCTAGGGGGAGCCCAGTGCACAAGCGGGAGAGGCTTCTGGGAGATTTCCAGATGCGCCTCCCCTTCTTGTGTCATTCCCAGGGTCTGCTCTGGGGACGGAAAGGGTGGGCCCAGCCACACTGAGAGAGCAGATGGGGTGGCTGGCGCTGTGTACCCTACGTCTAGTACACTGGTTCCTCAGGGTCTTAGGCCGCTTGCCCAGAGTGCCCTGGGAGTGGCAGGACCCCCACGCCCACATGGGCTGTCTCCTGAGGCTCTGTGTCCCACTTGTCCCCTCTGGCTGACTCCCAGGTCCTTAAACCAGTTCTTGGTTGTCCCTCCCTGCTCCATCTCTTGGAACAGAGAGGCCCAGCCAGAGTGCATTTGCTGTGTTCCCTGGAGAAGGAGGGAGAGGGGGGGTTCCAGCTCATGCCTGTGAAGACAGATGCAGGCCCTGTGGGCATCCCAACCCTCTTCCCAGCCCTCTCCCTAGGCACTTCCTTTCTGGAGAACACAGAACAGCAGAGAGTCTGGTGACTGATGTCTGGTGCCAGGAAACAGGGTGGTGGGGGGCAGTTTTGGAAGACAGGATCCTTGGTGGAGGGGGCCTGGGCTTCTTAGTCTCTTAGGCCTGAGCTACCCACAGTGGAGTCTCCAGCAGGTCTTTCCAGCCCTCACCTCTGGGTGGCGCTGCTGGCTGTGGCTAGGACCAATCCAGATGTCACTTGGGGACCTGGAGTGATGTGGGAGGACAGAGTAGGGGACATGATGTCTTGAGACACACATCTGTGCTGGGGGTGGGGGGGGCAGGTAGAAGTCTGGGTGCACAGTGGTGTCTTTGAGCTGGATGGCGCCAAGGCAGGCCTCGGATGTCTTGTTGCAGCGGCTGCAGGCGCGGAGGCTGGGGCTTGTCGCGCCTCAGGAAGCGGGGATGGGAGGAAAGGAAAGAAAGGGAGACAGAGGCAACAGTCGGTGGGCGCAGACGCCTGGGCCCTCGGCATTCAAGGGCAGCCAGAGAAAGCCCAGGGGCACGGGAGGCCTAGATGACCACGGACTGCAGCAGGCGGAAACACATCATGAGGTCCAGCGGGATGGGCGGCTTCAGGTAGTTCCCGTCCAGCCGCAGGTAGCGGAGGTGGGGCACGTTGTCCAGATCGGAGGAGAAGTCGTGGAAGGCGAGTAAGTCGTTGGGGCAAATCTGGGTCCCGTTGATTTCTATGGAAAGAGAAGGGGAGAGTCAGCGGGAGACGTGGGGTGACGGGCTCAGCATAGAACAGGGCTGGAGGCCAGATGAGGCGGGAAGGGGTGGGCCTCAGAGCAAGACCCTGGAGCTCCTGCTGCAAGCCGCTGACTCTGGGGACACAGAGGCCGTAGCCTGCAGGCTTGGTTTACTCGTTTGTAAACACAACAACAAAATGTTGGAATTGATCAACAGCTGTTACTAGAAATTCACTCTGGAGAATCACCGGGGAAGGAAGCTTTGAGCCGAGCTTTCCAGGCCACGACTGGGGAGTGTGGCATCATGTAGAAGGGCCTGTTTGACGACATCATGGAGGCCAAAAGCTGCCAGCAGTCTGAGAGTCGCAAATAGAATCATCTCCGATGCTCCACTGAGGGTGGGGCCTGGACCTGTGACCTGAGGAGCATGCTGAGTGGGGCATCACCAGGACCTGGGCATCACCAGGACCCTGGCATCACCAGGAGCCAGGCATCACCAGGACCCTGGCATCATCAGGACCTGGGCATCACCAGGAGCCGGGCATCACCAGGGGCTGGGCATCACCAGGACCCGGGCCTCACCAGGAGCGGGCCTCACCAGGACCTGGGCCTCACCAGGACCCGGGCATCATCGGGACCCGGGCATCACCAGGAGCCAGGTATCAGGGCGGATTAACCGAGCGCCAGGTGTGAAACCCACAGGCATCCTAACATCAGGTCTGTGTGTAAAAAGATCAATCTAACAGCAGCGTGAAGAACTGTGGGGACAGGGGAGACGCGGCCAGCGGGTGGGTCCGTGCCCACAGCGGAGGTCCCCTGTGACCTGTGTGAGGCCGGCGGAGGGACCGAAGATGGTCTCATTGGCCGGCATGGGGTGACAGGAGGAGGGACCCTGGGGGCCTGACAAGCATTTATTCAGATGTGATTGTTGGTTCTACGCAGAGCAGCCTGAACAGGTAAGTTGTGGCCAAATGGCCAGAGGTTTTCAGCGGGAAAGTGAGATTGTGTGTTCTCCGTTGCTCTTGTCAGTAAACATCAGATACATCATCTTCTGGTGAATGTTTTATTCTCCCACCGGCTGTGGGTCATCACCATTCTCCTCTGTCTCTTTCCTCCTCCTCCTCTTCTGCCTTTTTTTCCTTCTCTCCCTCCCTCTCATGCATGAAGTCACAGAGCCTTAATATAGGTGGATTTTCCTCCTGAGACCTTTGTGCCGTTGGGCTGACACCTGTCCAGCCGAGATTCAGCTGCCCACTGCTGAACAGATAAGCGAGGTACTGGCCCTTCCTACCAGCGAGGCACACCGGAAGGGACCCTGCAGATGGCCGCCTCCTGACGTTGCTAAGAAAATAATCATGGTACTGGCCCCGGCCCGCCCAGCCATTCATTCTGTTGGCGACACGGGAGACAGGCTGGTTGGGGGTGGACATGTGTGCACCGGGTGTGACTGGGGCCTCAGAAGCCTGAGCACCTCCCCCGGCCTGGTCATCCTCAGTGCCATAGAGATCAGTTTTTATGAATCAAAGTCTCTTTTCGGTCCGTATTTTTCAGCTGGCCCAGCTGCAGGGGCTCTGTTCACCTGTTTACTACCCATAAGGTATCATTAGAGTTTTCCCTTTTCCTGAATTTGCTTCTTACAGCATTTTAAAAAAGAAAACCCCTCCCTGCCCCTCGGTGAGTGCCCAGGCCGGTCTTCCCAGCTCACTGGTTTCCAGATGGAGGGAATTCAACCGTCTCCTTCTCACTCTGACTTGGAAATGAAAGGGTCTTAATGTTTTGTGAAGGGGCCTTCTCCTCCCCCCTCCCCCGGCGCCCCTTTCTCCTGTCAGCTCTGCTGCACCCTTGTGTGGGTGCAGCCTGCTTTTGTCCAAGGGCCATCGCCGCTGGATGTTCTGCTCTGAGGTGACACTTCTGACCGGAGCAAAACTGTTCCCATCAGCCCCTTCTCTGGCGTGCACTTGATACTCTACACCCACAACCTTCTAAACGTGGGTTAAGCAAATTCGGCCACAACTGTACTGTCTTATGGGACTAAATAGCCCAGCCATCCAGGGAGACGCAGAAAGCACCATGTGCAGCTTACCCAGCCACAACATCCTTTTCTGGTTGCTGCATTTTGGCCAGTTGCAAAGTCTGGCTGATGAGCAGTCTGGCTCATCAGCAAAGTCAAAACCTGAGCTCAGACTTGGGAACAAGCTTCCTGTCACAGCACCAGCTTCTGCAGCCGACATGGCCAGGACATTTTGGAATGGCCATCAACAGGTCATGTTAAGCTTCCCAGAGAATGTATTCTGAGGCCAGCCTGCCTGTAGATCTGGAAAGCGGAGATGCTGGGGCTGATGAGAAGCGTTAGAGGAAGAAAACCCAGCCTCTTTCAAGCATGAGGTTCTGGGTGCTTTGCCCCAGGAAACTATTAACCCCCCACCTCAGCTTTGTGACAGTGGGTACTATTAGCATTCTCACCTTACAGAGGAGGAAACCTTCCAGATCTTTTTCAGAGCACACAGATGGAAGAGTAGCAAGAGTAGTAAGGCTAGTATTCGTAGCCCAGTGCCAAATGGGGTGCTTTCGGGACCACCTGCCCCAGGTACCCCCCCCCGGCCCTACTTACTCTCAATACTGTTGTTGTTGAGGTACAGGTGCTCCAGCCGGTTGTTTATGGCGGGCACGCTGCTGATCTTGTTGTGGGCCAAGTGGAGCACGAGCAGGTTGGAGAGGTTGAAGGAATTCTTGGGGAGCCCCCTGTCCGACAACTTGTTGTAGTTAAGCCGAATGAAGGCGAGGTTGGGGAAGCCCTTGAAGTAGCCGTTCGGGATGGTCTCGATCTTGTTGCTGTCCAGGTAGAGCTGGTGGATGGCTGTGGGGACCTTGGGGGGCATTTTCCTCAGGATGTTGTGGGCCAGGTTGAGCTGCATGAGGTTTTTGAGGCCCCGGAAGGTGTCGGGCTTGAAGACGCCGTCACTCAGCTTGTTATTGTGGAGGTCCAGGAGTAGCAGCTTCTCCAGCTGGCTGAAGACGCCGGGCGGGATCCGGGAGATCTGGTTCTGGCTCAGCCGCAGCTGCTCCAGGTTCCGGGGCAGGGCCGAGGGCACCTCTTCCAGCTGGTTCTTGTCCATGTAGAGGAACACCAGGCTGGGGAGCTTCTCCAGCACCCTCTGGTCTATCTTGCGGATTCGGTTGTTGTCCAGGTTGATCCACCTTAGGCCCGAGGCGTTCTTGAAGGACTCCACCGGGAGCTCGGAGATGAAGTTGTTCTGGAGATAGAGGTAATGGATGCGAGACGGGATGACGGGCACCTTTCGGAGGTTGCGGCTGTCACAGTAGAGGGCAGACGGGAAGTCGTAGGGGCAGTAGCATTCCCGGGGGCAGTCAGGGAAGATAGAGGGCGGGCCCGGGGGCAGGGGAGGGGGCAGGTCTGTGGGCTCTGATGGTTCCTGGGTCTGAAGAAGGCTGGGCGTGGGCCTGGGTTTGGGTTTCGGCCTGGTCCTGGGTCTCGGTGGTCGTCTCGTTGACTGGCCTTGGGCCCCTGAGGCCAGGATGAGGAGGAGTGGGAGGAGCCAGCAGAGGAATGACCTCATGATCCAGGTAGCACACCTGCAGGGAGGAAACACAGGAGCTCATTAGCCTGCTGGGGGCCTCAGACATCACATGGCGGGTCTTAGTCGCCAGAGGTGGCCAAGGCGGCTCCGGCTACTGGATTGCGGAAAAGTCTCCTAGTTTGCTTCTATCCAGCAGGCGAGAAAGTCACAAGGGCTTGAGAGTCTGGATCCCGGGCCAGAGGCCTGCTCTGGAGAGGGAGAGCCATCTGGAAGGAAGAATGCCGGGGAGCAATTAGGAGTCGAGGAAGACCCCTAACTTCACTGCCCCCGTCTCCCATTCTGCCACATGAGAACATCAGCCCTGTCCTCATAGGAGGGGTGCTGAGGTACATGAGCTGTAGAGTTGTGGGGTTATGCCCTTAAAGATCCCATAACCTGGCAGCTTTCAAACTGAGCTCTCATTTCTATGGTGCCCCAGTGAGGGAAGTTGAGGGAAGAGATGGGGAACCCCCAACTCACGCCTGTGCCAAACTGAGCAACTATGTTTCTTAAAATCTGTTATCTATATACTGAGGTTTAGTTGAAGTGTAGGAGGAGCTCCATGGCTCCTGGTTTGGGGGTGCAGTGAGTGAGCCGGCTCTACTGCACATCATGGCCGCCTCTCCACAGCTTGGATTTCACATGTTGGAGGTGGGGGTGGGTTTTTGAAATTCACATCAGTTTTGAAAATGTGCCAGTCAGGTTCGAAACCCATGGGCCCCGAAAGCCAGAAAATGCTGGGGCAGCAGACAGACGCAGAACTCTGAGGTTCACTGGACTCTCACCTGGGAGGAACTTCATCTCAGATGTGCCAGCACTACCTCCTGACTGGTACCATTGATCTGTGCTGGGCACCTCTAAAGAGCTGGGCCCCAACATCACCTGCTTACTGGCACCGTTGGCCTGTGCCTGGCATCTCTAAGAGCTGTCCGCTGCTGCCTGATTCTCAACACTGCCTACTGAACAATGCCACTGGCCGGTGCCTGTACCACCTCTACAGCTGTCTCCTGTTGCCTCTGGCCCTGCCAGCCTGGCATTGGGACTGCTGCTCCTGGCTGCTGCCTCAGCAGCACCACCTGGGATCACCTCCAACTGCCACCTTGAGTTAGGGTGGCACTACTTATTGGCGTACCACCGACTCAAGGCTCTTTACAAGGTGCTTTTGGTTTGGACTGTTGAACACGCTGGGATAGGACAGATGTCATGTGTGACCTTAGAAACTCCTTGCTTTTCCCTAATATCCCACTTGTCAATAAACCCTGTTGTTTTGTCATTCTGTGTTGGTGTCAGATAGTTGTGAGGTGCACGGGCAAAGGACCCATGAACTGTGACACCCCCTAAGTTTACATGACTTCAAAAGCATTAAAAAAAAAAAAAGCGATATTACTAAAAATGGTTTGGAATCTGCAAGTCAAGCCCAGACGCCACAGTTTATAAAGATGGAGTTCTAGAAGGCACAAAGGGCTTGCCAAAGCCAGGAAGCAATTTACTAGCTGACCCAGGACAAACAGGGCTGTGCTGAACCTCAGGCCTTCCCTTTCCTGGCCCCTGTGCTCAGCTCAGAGAGCACTGGTCTTTGCCAGAAGGAAACAAACCAAGAATTTCTCCCCAGATAGGGAGGCTCTTGGGAAAATAAACTGGGAAGGGACAGAGAGCAGTGGGGAAAACACTTTCATTTCTTTTGACCTGCTTGTGTCCACTGGCGTAGATGGCTCGAGGTGGGGCACCAAGAACTCCTGCTGGCCCGGTGACATGGTGCAATAGCTGACCCCTCGGATGGGACTGTGGGTTGGGTTGAATTCAGCGGTGGGAAGAGCAATAGTCCCAGGGCTTCAACAGAAAGAAGCAGCTGCACAGAGCTCCCCTCCCCGGCCTGCTGGGGAAGGTCAGGGAGGGGGTTTCTGGTACCTGCTTCTCTCCACGACCATCACTGTCCTGTGAAACCCCCTCAAATGTCCCGTTAGGACCCCTGTTCCCTTTGCTTCTGCCGGCCCTCCTTGCTGGGATCTGGGACACACTGGGGATGCAACTTGGGGTTCTCTAAGATGGAGTCTGCGAGAGTGGGTTGGGCCCTGACACCCTACTTCCCGCTGGCCTTCCTCCTTGCTTGACCCAGGCCTGGCTCCAGGCTGGCTTTGCTCAAAGAACACAATAAAAGCCCCTCCCCAGCATGAATGTGACACAAAATAGGAGTAAGCTCGAGCCCCCAGGGGTGAAGGGCGTCTCCCATACCTTTCTCTCTCTCTCTCTCACACACACACACCACCTTTGACACTAGCCTATACCTCTCATACCCCACACCAAACACGTGCTAACTCACGCTCACATGTCTGCCCTTCATGCTCACATGTGAGCTGTGGGGAAGAAGGGTGGGGGGAAGAGGGTAGACGCAGGAGTGGACCAGCTAGTCCTGTCCTCTCTGGCTGCTCCCCTCCTCTGAGGTATCTGGAGACAGGCCTCTCCCTGGGGTCCAGCAGGGTCTCCGAGCACAAAGGTCTTGGCTTTACCTCCTGTTGAGGGTACACAGAAAGAACTGGAAAGAGAAAGCATTTGTTGTTAGACTAAACATGGGCCCTTCTCACACTGCTCGTGATTTGTGATTATGAATTAATGTTGTATGAGCCCCATGATCTAGAAAACAGCATAATCACGTTGCATATAGATTAGGGGAGGGGGTGTTTAAATCATTACCAGAATACCAACAACTATATTGAGAAGGTCCCATTTTTATGATCTTGAAATTTTTAATTGTTGTTCCTTTTGTTATTTATATTTTTCCTGATCAGAAACTGGAAGATAAGCAAGAAATCTCCTGTCCTGAGAAGTCCTGCCCAGGGACTTGTTTTCCTTTCATTGCTTTTGTGGACAGAAGCATCTACCAGGTCCTGCCCACCCCGTTAAGTAAGTGAAATTAGCCTGGGGTTTCCACAGGGCATGGGGCCTTGGACAGGACTGAGGGGCTCTAGGTGTTCTCAGGCCGGGGGAGCCCTGGTCTCCATGGCCTGGGGTGTCAGGCACACAGGTCTTCACTGCTCCTTCCATCCACCATGAGCACAGGCCTTTCTCACATCACCTCCAGCTCGACTCTTGGTTAGCTTTCCACCAGCTGACCCTTTTTCATCCCAAACCTGAGAGCCAGCGGCTGGCTCAACTCCTCCCAGAGCCCACAGGAGGAGAGCCTGCAGAGAAGCTCCCTGGGCCGATTCCATGGGAAGCTGGATCTGTTCACTACCTTTCTCTTAGCCCAGCGGCTGAGTCACTATGTGCTGTGCTTCCCTCTTGAGGAAACTGTCATTTCAAAGGTTTTCCTCCTTAGGAAAGGCCTCTTGCTGCTGGAACTCCTCTTCTGAGGGAAGACCTAACAGGGCAGCCACCACCCTGGTGATGCATGGTGATGTCCGAGGGGTCCGAGGCCAGACCCTGTGTGATGGACTGGAGGTCTCTGGACTCTCAGAATAAAAGGAGTTGTAGTCTCCTCCCTACCTCACAAAGCCCACCCTCACACTTTGGCCTTCCAGAACCTTCTGCCCAATTGTAGATTTCCTTCAAGTGGGTTGTAAGAGCGTGTGACTGGAATTTCTCACGCCTTTGCAAGCATAGCCCCTCCCAATGGGTGGCTGCTCATCACCCGTAACACTAGCCGGTCAGCCCTGTCAGTATCAGCTCCCCAGAACCTGCTGCTGCTTTGGCAGACCCCAGAGTCCCTCTTCATTCAAGAGCATCTCCTGAGAGGGTTTTAAATTCAAGTTTCAGTTCCAGCTGGTCTGAGCTTGACCCTCCTCCCCAGGCTGCAGGCCCTTGTCTGCACGAAGACCTAGTGTTGCTGTTCCTGTGAAGGCCTGGAGTCTCCAGATAGCAGGGATTTGTTTTTTCACTTGTTGGTGAAAGAGCAGATTCCCTGGAAATATTCTGCTCTTTTCAAGTCCGACAGCCCAGACCCTTCCTGGTGGTGCAGCCAGTTAAAGTGCAACACTATGAAGTCAGCCAGCTGCGGCTGCCTCAGCACAAGTTCTATCCCCACCCTCGAGGTGGCCCACCAGGCGCGGCAGACCTCTCCTGTCTTGTCCGCTGCTCCCCTCAGCAGTGTATTTCAGTCAGTCTACCTGTTCTGCTTCCCACTCTGTCTCTGGTGAATCCTCTCACTCCCTGCACCTTTGGCTTGTATCCCAGTTTTGTATGCATAAATAAATAAATAAATCTTAGGCCTTCCCTGGTGGCGCAGCGGGTTAAAACACAGCACTAAGAAGCGTAAGCCACTTCCGCATGAGTTCGATCTCCGCCTGCCCTGGAGGTGACCCACATGGCGTGGCAGACCTCTCCTGGCCTGCCTGCTGCTCCCGTCAGCAGTGTACTTCGTTGATCTGCCTGTTCTGCACCCCACTCTGTCTCTGGTGAATCCTTTCACCCGCCGCATCTCTGGTCTGTACCCTAGCTCTGTATGAATAAATAAATAAATCTTAAAAAAAGACATAAATAATCTTTTTTTTTTAAAGATTTATTTATTTGTGCATACAGAACTGGGGTACAGGCCAGAGGCTCAGGGGCGGTGAGAGGCTTCACCAGAGACAGAGTGGGGAAAGAACAGGCAGATCGATGAAGTACACTGCTGAGGGGAGCAGCGGGCAGGTCAGGAGAGGTCTGCCACACCATGTGGTCACCTCCGGGGCAGGCGGAATTGAACTCATGCAGAAGCGGCTTTAGATTCTCAGTGCTGTGCTTTAACCCGCTGCGCCACCAGGGAGGGCCAAACATAAATAATCTTAAAAAAATAAAAAGCTTGACAGCCGTTTCTGTTCACCTCATGGGCTTGTCCGAGCTTTGGGAGTGCGTTGAAGGGAGCTCGCTGTGGTGCCGGGGCTGGGCTGGGAGTGGGTTGGGCCTGCCTCCCAGGGCTGACAGCTTTCCTTGAGCTATTTGCTGGCAGTCTCCTTTCTCCTCACGTTTCCTACCCAGTAGCTTGCTGTGAGCCTCCCGGCTGGACCCGGCCAGTCACCCTGCCCCAGCACACACCTGTAGAGTTAGGCCCATCTTCCTCGATCTTCCCTTTTTGTTCCTGTCTATCTGCTGTTAACTCAGATGCTGAAAGTCACCTTGCCTCCTTCATATCTTCCTGTAGCCCTGAGGGAACTAGAAGTCAGGAGAATTTGGTGGACTCTGCCCATTTCTTAGCTGAGGAAGAGCCAGGGCTGCCCAGGCTGCCTGAGAGCCTTTCAGAACAGCTTGGCCCTGAGGTACCACCAGGGCTGCTCGGGACATGATGAATTCGATACCAGAGCACTGACTATCCCCCACCTACCCCACCCACTGCCCGTGAAGATGTGAAGCGTAAGCCTGATAGGACACAGGGCGAGGGAGGTGCCTTCTGGTCAGGGGATGATGGTTCTCAAGCCTCAGTCTCCTTATCTATAAAATGGGAATAACAAAATTTGCCCGAGCCCTATATCCCTCAGACACTTGTCAGAAGCAAGTGTAATAAGAGATTTTCAAATGTACTGCAGATCAGAAAGTGCTAAAAATAAATATAACACGATTATGGAGAGACCATCTGTCTCCCCAGCATCTAACACAAGGCAAAGCATAAACAGAATGAAGTTTTCTTAGCCTCAGGCCACTGGTCCAGAAGAGCAAGATTCCCATCCTGAGGGGTGGGACAAGCTGAGGTGGCTCTTCTCGGATGGCCTGTCCCTACCATCCTGTCCTCTCTGCCTTCCCCCCTGAGCACTGCCACCTTGAAAAAAGTCTAGAAGAATCTGCTGGCTACCTTGAGTGGTTGTAGATTTGGGTGCAACTCTGGAAGCGTCAGCTAATGGGAACTCCAGAGAAATCTTTTCACCTCTACTGGGTCTTCCACACATCACACAGGCTCCCTGTGTCCAGTCAGTCAGGTCACTCTGAGGGCTACGTGAGCCAATGTAGTGGGTGGTAAGTGTGGTCACTTTGCAGTAAGGGGACTGCTTGGCCAGAGGGCAGCCTGGGGTCCTGGCAGAGGGGAACTGGTCCTAAGATTTCGTCAGCTCTTACAGGCAGCCGCACCCTGCCATGGGGCCTGTGAGATCACATGTGAGCCTCAGAACCCACCAACTGAAGAACCCACCGAAGCCAGAGCCACCCGGGGGGGGTAACGGTGTTCTTGGCTTCGGGCTTCCTTGCGGGGTTGGGGTTGTTGGCGGGGGAGGTTGTTGGCGGGGTTGGGGGCTTCCTTTCTTGTTTTTTGGGGCCCCCTTGGGCCCATGGCTGCTCTTTCCCTTCTGCACCTGATTGTTCTGCCTGTTCAGCTTCCCCTGGCTTCTCTCTACACCCATAAACGGGGCTGCCCAGCTGGGTGGTGAGAGAGCAGTCTGGGCTTCAGCCCACCCTGTGAGAGCCGGTAAGAACACAAAGCTGTTGGACAGGAGGGGAGGGATCCAGGAAGGCCGGGGAGGGGCCCAGGGTGGGCAGATTAGCAGGTGAGAGGAAACAGAAGCTCTTTGGCGCTCCCTTGCAGAAACTTTCTTTTGAAATGGCTGCTGGTGTTAGCAAGAAAGGAGGCCCACCTTGTTACCTCAGGTGCTCGCTGCCACTCCCCCGAAAGTGTGACCTCTTTGGGACACTCTGGGGCCCCTCCAGCAGGTCCTGTCGCACAGCTCTCTGCCCACCTGACCCTACCTGGGTTCTGGCTCCTAAGCCCTAGCAAGGGTCTCCCTCAGCACCCTGACTCAGATCCTCAAGCCCTGCCTGGCTCTTAGACTCCCTGATGCATCACAACCTGTTCCTGGGTCTCAGGAACAGGTCTGGAGTGACTGGTTCACACAGCTATATGTTTAATAAGTCTCCAACGCTTCCTCTTGCCCCCCCGCCCCGGTGATTTCGAAGGCCAACCATATTCAGGGCACCCCGACCTATCCTACTCCTTGCTGCCTCACAAAGCTCGGTCTCTGTTGTTGGAGAGGAATGAGTCGGGGCCTTGGAGAGGATCCACTCTATTTGGAAATGAGCCTCCTTCGTCACCCACTTCAGTTCTGCTCCCCACCACTCATTAAGGAACTATTCTCTTCCCTCCTCTACCACAAGTCTCCCTCACTTCTTTGGGGACATTTCCAAAGAACTTTAGAGACAAATCTTGTACCATCTGCCTACAAAGAAAATAAATGAACTCCCCTAGAGCTGGGAGGCGGGACCTCCAAGGTTCAGAAGCAGATTGCTTTCTTTTTCTTCCAGTCAAGTGGTTTGGACCAGTGAGACAGATTCCACTGCTGGGAAGATTCTGCAGGTTGGCAAGCCTCAGCAGGTCTCCCTCCCACCCAATTAGGCTCTAAAAATGAAGAAATCCTTCCAGCCCCTGCTCTGCACCTCCCCACCCTGCTCAGCCTTGACTCAGGACACATGACTTTCTTTCGGCTCTGCCATCTCAGGGGGAGACACGCTCTCTGCTCTCACGGCTGGGGAGCGTGTGCGCCGTGAGAGACAAGACGCAGTGTGTGAGTGTGAGCGAGCGGGAGTCGCTGCTGATGTCTCATCCCTTTGCTCGAGCTCTGAAGTCAGTGCAGCGTGGACGGGTGGGGAGCAGACGCCTCCACACTGTGTTATTTATGTGGGGGGGAGGGTGTGCAGCCTCGGTGGGGTATGTGTGTGCCTGTGTTAGGGTGTGACCGTGTGTACAAGGTACAGAGATCTGGGTTCTAGAGTCTGGTTTCTATGAAAATGCCTGATCTGTAGGAACGCAGAGTACAGTACAACTCTCCATGCTATGACAAACATCTGCACCACATCTGTACCAGGAAAGCTTATCTTGTGCAGGAAAGCAAACATAGGGTACAGAATGAAAAGCAGAGGTGTAGAAAGATGTGAGGAAGACTGTGCTTGAGCTCGTTTGAGAGAGAAGAAAGGGAGGAAAGAAGGAAGGAAGGAAAGAAAGAAGGAAGGAGGGAAGAGAGAAGAGATCCAGACCCACGCTGGACAGCACGGGAGAGCCCCTCAGGCAGTTCCTTCCTGCCCGCCTCCCCTGGGCTTACCTCCACACCTGCCTCTCCTCTGGGCTCTGGGTTTAGTCCCGGCAAGGTCCCTCCACTGCCTCCCCCACCCTCGAGCGGAGCCTGGGCAGCGAGAGTCAGCTGGAGTCCGGATGCCCGGTGGTGCTAGTGTGCTTGTGTTAGCCTGACTTTTCTTCCACCAGATCTTACTGGGGTGGGGAGGTTAGGTTAGGGGGAGGGAGGGGCAGATTAGAGGAAGGGAGGGGAGGAGGAGGGAGGAGGGGAGGGAGGGAGGGAGCTTGGGAAAGGAGGAACGACAACAATAAAGTCTTTATTTGGCAGCCAAGACTCAGAAAGACTTCATCCACACACCATGCCCACAAACCGACTCGTTTTTAATAACATTTCCTTCTGCTGCCGCTGCTTCTAGGGCGAGATTGTTTGACCCATGTTTGGAAAGCAAGCCAAATTAACGGCGGGAAAGCCATGAAAAGCCACCTCTGTGCAGGCAGAGCTGGACGGCAGGGACCAGCCCTGTCTATGTCATCCTTCTTCCTGACTTCGCCTTACCTCTGACGCCCCGATGTTGCTATGGCGCAGGGGAGGGGGGTGTGTTCTAGAAATAGTGACATTAGAGCACATGGTGTCTCTGTTTTCTCATCTGTAGAATGGGACGAATAGCTCCTCACAGAGCTGGGAGGAATAAATGACATAAACATACTTACAAACCCAAAGAGACGTTTGGGTTTCTATTTTTAAAGATTTATTTATTAATGCATACAGAATTGGGGTACAGGCCAGAGGAACGGGGCAGGGACAGGATTCACCAGAGGCAGTGGGGAGCAGAATAGGCCGACTGACAACGTACACTGCTGAGGGGAGCAGCGAGCGGGTCAGGAGAGGTCTGCTGCACCCTGTGGGTCACCTCTGGGGCTGGGGATCAAACTCGCACTGAGGCGGTTGCAGCTAGCTTCATTGTGGTGTGCTTTAACCTGTTGTGTCACCAGTGAGGGCCTGACACTTGGGTTTAGAAGAGACATGATGGTGAATGGTGTCATCTTAAGAAAAGAAGGAAAAAGCAAACCCACATCTTCCCTCCCCGGCCCTTTGCACCTCCAAATGAGCCTTCCACACCCTGCTGGAGGGGACTGGCGGGACGTCTGCCCAGCTGCTCTCTCAATCCACACCAGGCCGGATGTGCCCAGCCACTCTACATTTATTTTTCTCCTGGATGGAAGATGACCCTTTCTGCAAACCAAGACCGTGACCTTAGATTTCCTTATCTCTTTTGTGTGGTAAGTGGTAAGCAGAGCCTGAGACGTGTGAGCCAGACGCAGTGAGGGGCAGGAAGCAGGGGCAGGGTGGGGGAGGGGCCGGGCAGCGGGCAAGGGCTATGACCTGCCTCTGGAGCCATCCAGAGTCTATGTTCTTGGGCACTGATGATGCCCGCTGACCACCCCCAAGCCCTTCCCAAGCCAGCTTACCCTCCGCCCCCCTCTCTCATCTTCCCAGATCCTAAACTATGCAGAAGAGAATGGCAGTGCAGGTTAGAGCTGGCAGGGGAATGTTCAGGAGTGTCTAGAGGTTGTTAAGGTGGCCTGAGAAGCTAATATGTCTCGACTACCAACTACGCTTTTTAACTGCAGGTTAATTAAAAAAAAATAAAAATTTTCTTTTGACCGCAGTAAATATATACACACCCAGGCAGATTAGTATCAACCTCATCTCATGTCCCCCTTACCTGGTTTCAACAAAACCAGCTCATGGCCAGTCTTGCTCTTCGTGTTCCTCAACCCCACAGACCCCACTGTTTTATTTAGAAGCCTTTAGACAGAGAAGGCTCTTCCCATTTGAACACAGAAACTGTCGTGTCTGAGAGTCAACGGTCTAGAGTAAGGTACCTCCCCTGACCCATGGGGGATGAGCAAGCCCCCCCTCCGGGTGCCTGGGGGCACAGATAGCGCCACCTCCATACACCGAGTTCCTCTGGTAAAGTTTGTTATAAGAGGGGAACAGCAATCACTAACAACAAAAGAATAGTGACAACCACTCACTGTGTGAGTGATATGACTATGGTCTCTCTCAAAATATCTTATAGCAGGTGATGGTTTCCAACTTGGTTAATCACAAGTAGCATCAACCACGCAGGATGAAGCTATGAACCAGAGGGGCCGCGTGTCTCGCTCAGTGCGGGCTCCTATGAGCTGACTACTAGCTACCCAATGACGGGCAACCATGACCTATATGCTATCTACAAATCACAACAGAACATTCCTTGACTACCTACAGAGTGTAGCTCGCATCGCGACGCAGGCCAGGGACGCTCAGGCCGCTGTGGATCTGATTACATGAGACCTTGGCGGTCTCAGGATAACGCTGCCTGTGATAACATCATCCATTGCTGACGCAAACTTCTCTAGACACATGGTCATGTTGTCCCCTTCCCTGTCCCTTTGCAAAAGTTTGTCCCCCCATTCCTAGCCCATCCGCTGGACCCTATTCCTCATGCCACTGCCACACGATCAGCTTTTACTGGCTGGCATGATTTCAATCAATGGCGTGAGAACTTCTGCCAAGCAGCAGCAGAGTCTTGCCTTGCAAACAGCCCCTCATCGTATTCCCGCTGCAGAGATGCAAAAAGTTCCTGTCACAACAGCTCAGTGGCCTGCCTGACTGTCTTTGAAGACATTTGAGGGCACAACTACCGGTTTAGGGGCACAACTGAGAAAGGAAATGAGTTGGGAAAAATCAGGGACACGAGGAGAGAGTTGCAGGCACCTCAGCCATCCTGCCCAAGCAGCCTCTGGCATGGGGGAGCAGGAGGCCCGGTCCTGAGGCCGGGCTTTGCCTCTCTACGCTGTGTGAGCTTGGAGAGGGTCCTCTCCCTCTCTGGCCTCGTTCATCCTTTGTAAGAGGCGAGTTGCACTGCTCCTGTGCTTTCTTCCAGCAGGGGTGTGAAGAGACCTGAGCTTTGGGGTCGGAACTCCCAGGTTAAACGCCAGCTCTGCTGCTCTCTGGCCAGCTCGTGAGCAGAAATTAGTGCGCGTGTGTCTGGGGGTCCCGTCAGTGCGTGCGAGGCCATAAACCTGTCCCGTCTCTGCCAGGGCATGTCTGGGACAACCGGAATATGGCTGCCAGTTTTGTCTGGGGGAGCATTTTGCTATTCACTGACTTTACACAGCCAGGCCCTGACAGAGTATGTCTCCTCTGAAAAGAGCTCCCCCTCTTAGAGTCTGGGGGACATCAATGGGTGTAGCTTCACCCCACGGGAGGAATTTATCTTTTGCTGGTGTGACCAGAGGACACTTGTGTAAGGATGACATGAGGTGGACACTGGCAAAAGGGGTGGGAAGTCAGGCCCCGCTCACCATTCCCACCCCAGTGGAAATCCCATCTGGGGGCTCCCTGTTCTTGGACCCACACAGTAGCTGCTGCCTTGTACCAGCGCAAGTCTGAAGGCAAGAGAGGAAGGACATGACTGTGTGGGGTCCTTTCCCGCAGAAACTCAGCCAGGAGGTGGCTCAGCTCTCGCCCCCATCGCCGGCCTGAGGCTGGCAGCAAGAGCCCATGTCTCTGAGAAGTGTGTGTCGGTACTGTGTGGAGGTCACCAGGCCCACGGGGCTGCCCTGACCTGGCCCTTCCCCTCACTAACTAATGCTCATCTCTTTGGGGGATGGGGAACAGGGTAATTCAGAACAGAGAGAAACTGTGGGAGTCCTCCCCAAGGGTCAGGCTGGGCAGCCTGGGGTGAGTGGGCCCCTGGAGGGTAGAGCCACGTCCTGTTCACATGGACTAAGCCACAGAACCCACAGGAGCTTGGCACCCCCGGGCGCTCAGGAGGAGTCTTGTTTCATGCCTTTTTTTTAAAAAAAAAAAAAAAGATTTTATTTATTTATGCTTACAGAACTGGGGTACAGGCCAGAGTTCTGTGGGTGACAGAATTCACCAGAGAGAGTGGGGAGCAGAAAGGCCAGCTGATGAAGTCCACTGCTGAGGGGAGCAGCGGGCTGGTTAGGGGAGGTCTGCTGCACCATGTGGGTCACTTCCCTGGCGGGGGATCGAACTTGTGCAGCAGTGACTTCAGAGAACTTCATAAGGTGCTTGAACCGGTTGCACCACCAGGGAGAGCCCTGTTTCATGACTTTTTATGAGGGTCGAACAGGAGATTCTCAAGGGGCCACTGCTTCTGATTGACTTACTGCACCTTGCAGATCCCGCTTCCCACCTCCTTCTCCCCCTTCCTCGGACTCTGGGCCTGGAGGCCCCCAGAGTTGGATCCCACCTATGCTGCTCTGTGCTAACGACGAGGTCCCAGGCTACTCATTCACCCCGCTGAGTCTCTGCTTTCCCAACCGTACAGGGCAGGCAGCAATCGCTGTCCCAGGACCCAATATTTAAATTAGTTTAGAATGCAACTTTTATTTTTTTCCTTTAATTTAACTTCTGACTTGGAGCCCTTGTTTCTTATGGGTTGAGAAACCCAGTGGGCAGCAGCTGGGGCTGACTTGTGTGGTGCTAGGGCCTAGGTGGGTGGGGAGAGCATGCCAGGAATCCAGGGGTATCCAGGGGTATGCTGCCCCTGGAGGATCCCTCACCCTGGGGGGGGGGGGGCGCTCTGGCCCAGCAGCTCTCTGACATGATTTAGGTGGGACAGAAACTGCAGAGCTGTCATTTCCTGTCTGAGACACACTGGGCGCCTGGCACTCTGCCGGGACTGCGGCACCAGGGGTACCCACAGTCTCCCCCAACTTGGCCCACAAAAGGTTGTTTCTCCCCTGGGGGAGGAGCTTCCCCCTTACTTTTGGCCAAGAAGTATGTCTGGTCAAACATGCCCAAGGGCCCAGGCTGGTGGAAAATGAAGATCCAGAACTTGTGGCATGCCTGGGGCCCTCCCCAGTGCTGCTTCTGGGCTTCCTCCATGCTGGCGAAGCCAAACTCTGGTGATGCATGGCGCCCTCCAAGCTGAGAACCTCCCAGATTCTGGGACACTCCTCCAATCACAGCCGCTGAAACTCCAGTGCAACTTAATTTTGTTGCAAACATCACCTTTAACAAGTGACAGCACCTGCATCTAATATCCAAGTTCCAGGCATAAGTCTGAACACAACGCCGCTGCCATCCAGTCCTTGCGTAGAGGACTCAAACGCGGCAGCCGGGTGACCGTGACTAGCTCTGCGCATGCGCTGTCCATGATGCCCTGTGTGCTGGGCTCTAGGAGCAAGTCTGCACGGCCAGGACCACCGCTGTGAGCCTGGGGGTCCTCACATCTGTATGTGCCGCACGCACCATCTTTAAATGGAACAATATCAACAGGCAGCGCTACTTTGATGGGATTACCATGGGCCACATGTTCTTCTACGCTCTCCGCAAGTACCATGTCCCGGTTGTCTCAAAGAGCTGTGAGGCAGAGGCAGTTACCGCCACATGCCCACCTTGCAGGTGAGAGACTGAGGTGCAGGCAGTGAACATGAGGGCCACCTGGTCCCACACCTGGCACAGACAGGACTGAGCCCAGGGCTTCCTGCCTCCAGTGCTCTGGTTTGGGTATCTACACTGTTGTGATGGATAAAACACAAGTGTTTCGGGCCCTCCCTGGCGGTGCAGCAGGTTAGAGCACAGCACGAAGGAGCTAAAGCCACCTCAGCATGAGTTCGATCCCCGCCCTGGAGGTGACCCACATGGCACGGCAGACCTCTCCTGACCCACCCGCTGCTCCCCTCAGCAGCGTGCTTTGTCGATCTGCCTATTCTGCTCCTCGCTCTGTCTCTGGTGAATCCTCTTGCCGCCCCTGCACCTCTGGCCTGTACCCCAGTTCTGTAAGCATAAATAAATAAATCTTAACAAAACAAAACAAAACACACAAGTGCTTCAAATTGATCTCTCGGCTCATGTATCTGGTATCACCAGAGGTTTTCTATTCATCCAGGTTCAACTGTCACTGTATATAGATACATATTTTTTGATGTTGAAAATGTTCTCACATTTGAAAGTAGTAAGAATGACTGATGCAAGCCTAGACTTCTCATTCTAAAATAATTACCCTCAACTCATTCTCTCCCCAGATGAACTCTCCAAGTGCTGTCTTTTCTATTTCCTTAATGGCTTGTGAGGTTCCCGTCTATCCTGCCAAGCGTCTGGGCCACCACTGAGGTTTCCTGCAGGCATCAAGGCTTCTCACTCCTCCCTCTGTCCCCTACCTTCCACCTGCTACTCCAGGTATGGGTCTGTCCGGTCACCTTTCTGTCACCATGATTCTCAGTCCACCATGCAGGTCAGCTTCACCTGAGGGTTCTAAAGAGTTCTAAAGAGTAATTGCTTCCTCCCCTCCAGCCCCCCAGATGCTGATTCAAGGAGAACTGTCTTTGTAAAAGTTGTCTAATTCCTGACTGGGGTCCACCCCTTTGGCTAAGAGTTACAGGCCTGCAATGTAGCCCAAGTCCCAGGCTCTGACCCCCTCGCTTGCACTTATGACTCTACCCTGTTTCTCAAACCCTGAGCCCCGACCTTGTGACTGTCTCCCAGCAGCTGAGTTCTCCCAGCTGCCTCAGTCTTCATGCCTACACAGGCTGCTCCCAGTCTAAGGAGCACTTCTGCCCCAGGCATGACAGCTCTGGGGTCCTTTTTTTTTGCTAAGATTTATTTATTTGTGCGTACAGAACTGCGGTACAGGCCAGAGGTGCAGGAGTGGTGAGAGGATTCACCAGAGACAGAGTGGGGAACTGAACAGGCAGATTGACAAAGTACACTGTTGAGGGGGGTAGTGGGGGGTCAGGAGAGGTGTATTCTGACAAGGATCTAGAGATGTGGATTTTCCCCTCTGCACTGACCACTCCATCTGCGTGCCTAAGCTGTCCTCTAGTGTACATCCCAGCAGGGCCTGTGCCACTTCCCTGCCCGCCTCTTCTTCTGTCTGTCTGGTCTACCAGCTCCCCAATCTGGTTCCTATGGGGACCCCTGAGCCCAGCAGTTCTGACACACAGTAGGTGTTCTGTGTCCTGCTGCCTGGCCCATTGTAATTGGCAGTAAGTCTAGAAGCGCTGAGATAGTTTCTCTTATGTATTTGCCCAAGTCATTGCAAAATCCTGTGCATTTTGCTGTAGCCTTCTCACTTTTCAATCTATTTTCATGATCCACCAAGTGTGTTATTTCCCAAAACACAGTCTTGACCATGTCATTCTTTTGCTCAAAATTCTACAGTCTCTCTCTACTGTTTACAGAACAAATCTACATGCCTTAGCGTGACCCGGATGCCCAGCATGTTCCCTGACTTTCTCATTTCCTCCCTTCGGTTCCTGTAGATTCTGAGAACTGTTTCTTGGAGTTTCCACATCTCTAGATCCTTGCCCAGAGTGGACTCAGGTGTTCTTCTTCCCTTATTCTCCATCTGGGGAGCTCTTGTTTGCCCCGCAAGGCCCTAATCAAATGTTCCCTGTTGGTCCTGCCCCTCCTTGTCCCCCACCCCACCCCCGCAACACCTGTCCACCCCAGACACAGGGCGGTCACTGCGATCACCACAGGATACAGCAGCTTCTCACTGCCACTCTCTCCCCTGCGTGACCTGGGATGTTCAACACAGAAACCCAGATCCTGGTAGATTCGTAATGACCTAGAAAACTCCTGGTCATGCAGTCAGAACTTTGTGCCACGTGTGTACAGTGGACTTCACTCGATCCCCATAACAACAAGTAGGTTCTATTACTATTGCCTCCATCTTACAAAATACACAGTGACCGACTACAGGATTTGAACCCGGCAGCCTGGTTCCATGCTGTCTATGCTAATGTTTGCACAGTGGACGGCATGCACAGTGTGTGTGTGTGTGTGTGTGTGCGTGCACATGAATATATGGGGGGGAGGGGTGCTAGTTATTAAAATATGATATGACTCAGCTGTGGCCTAAGCTGCCCTGGGTGTCAGGCTGCTTTGGAACCTGGTCTCTGGAAACCTGGCTTGTGGCTGAAATAACAGAGCTGTCAGCTCTTTCCTGGCAGGTGACAGCGAGACTTGCCCACCCCTCTCAACAGCCCCCTCGCCTCAGCCTGCTTTGTCTTTATTTCTCAATTATTCTACATTGCCGGAAAGTGACTGGCAGGTCAGCAGCTGGGGGTGGTGCTCGGCTCCTTCAGCCTCTCTCCGTGCCCACCTCTCGGGGACAGCCCGGGCCACATTCAGAGCCAGGTCACAGGGCGCAGGGCCCCAGCCCACATACCGCCCTCCACTCTCCCTTCTCCAGGCTGACCCTCCTAATGTCATCCCCACCGGAGGGAGCTGACCCAGCCAAAGTCAAAGACAAGTCACCAGGAATGTTCTCAGCACCCAGTTTTATCCACCCTCAATCTCCTGTGCTCAGACATCTCTGTGGGATGCTGTGGCAAGGTGGAGCAGGGATGCTGGGGCTGGTGAAGCAGAGGGAGAGGGCCAGGTCTTCTGCAGCTAATCACCCCCCACGCCCAGGTATGGCTCTCCAGACTGAACAGCCACCATCCAGCCCTGGAGCTGCCAACATACAGGCCTTAACGGGGAACCCCCGAGCAGCCCCTCCACGCCTCTGCTCCCATGCTGTCACCTCCTGTCGCCTCACTCGCCAACGGCTTGTTCTTGGTCTCCTGCATCTGCTCTTCACCAGGCTGGCTTCTGCCCTCAGACCTCCTTAACCCACCAGGGATCCTTCTCCCAGACAGAGGCCATGGCGTCAGACTGGCACTTCGCAAGGGCAGTGTGAGAAGGGTTCTCCCAGCTGATGGTGTGGAAAGAGGAACCAACTAGACTTCAACCTGCTGCTCCCCCCAAATCAGTGCTGAGGAGGGGGCCGGGGCCCTCGGGTCTATCCAGAGTGCTTGGTGGAGCAAGCAAGGCTATAGCCATCTTCCACTCTCAGGGCAATCATAGTCTGAGGGGGCCACAGACAGAGACACCAGTTAGGGGGCCAAGACCCACCCCTTCTCTGACCCCAACGGCCCCAAGGACACAGAGTAAAGGCTAAATGCTTTTATGGCTGCGGCTCATGAAACAGCATCGTGGAAGCATCCAGAGCATTGTTATGAGGTGTCCTTGCCAAGAGACACTGTGTTTCCTTTGTAGTGTTTACACTGGCCTTGGCTTCCGGCAGGACAGGATTTAGCCAAGGGCTGTGAGCTGAGAAGTGATGTCCTGGGCACCAACGCGGCTCTTCCATACAGTCATCTCTGCAGCGGGCTGATGGGCTTGGACGGCCTTCTGGAGACGCTGTTTGGGAAGACTTCTGGGTTGGGACTAGGGGCTGAGCCACAGGCCCGGGCCCTTTACCACCCTTGCCCGCAGATGGCCCTGGCAG
Source organism: Condylura cristata (assembly GCF_000260355.1). Classification (NCBI taxonomy): domain Eukaryota; kingdom Metazoa; phylum Chordata; class Mammalia; order Eulipotyphla; family Talpidae; genus Condylura; species Condylura cristata. The sequence continues at coordinate 39,335,412 of NW_004567119.1, read as the reverse complement.
CTGCCCGCTATCTCACGGCCTCGGGCTGATGGTCCTGTCCCCTGAGGCCAATCTGAGGACAGAGCAGAGCTTTCAGGATGGAAACAGTGAGTGATGCGAGTGACAGCGTCCCATCTTGGCCAACCCCAGGTATGGGGAATATTCAGGCCCTTTGAGCCAAGCCACAGAATAAGGCAAAAAGGCAAAACATGTTTTGGAAGGTAGCTGGCAGCCCTGACTGTCTGCTCCCTGGGCCAGGCTCAGTGAGTGGCTGTGGGGTTAGCGACATGGGGTGAGGAGCAGGGAGAAGACAGCCCAGGCCAGGTCAGGCCCGACGTCTGTCAAGACCCCCAGAAACAAAGGCTCACTCAACTTCCAGCTTTCGCTGCCACTATTTGCCCCGCTCTTCCCCTGCTCTTCCAGCTGAAATGACTTTGTCAGGAATTCTACCTGTTTCCCTTACCTCTCTCTTACTGGAATTTGGGTTCCTTTCTTAACTCCAGGTCTTTGTTGGAGGACAGAGAAGCCCTCTCCTGCCTGGACAGAACCTGGCTTGGAGATGTGCTGGGCACCCTGAGACAGGTGCCGGGCATGGCTGGCGTTGCCATCAGCGCCTGACAGATTACTCAGCTGTCGGCTCCTTCTGAATGCAGTAGCTCTGGGCAGACAGCCACCCTCCTCCTGTTTGTTCTGGAGAGAGGAAGAAAGAGGGGCAGCGGGGAGATGTGGGAAGGAGCGGGCAAGACTAGGAAGACAGAAGATGGGGATGGAGACAGCTTCCTCCAGAGCCTGGTGCACAAGCCACCCCTCCCCCCAGGGCAGGGGATTCAGTTCAGGGACCTGTTGCCTCATGCTTGTCGATGGGGGCGTGGGGGGATTTTGTCCTCGACCTCATCTCCCCTCCCTTCTTCTCTTAGTCCTCCCTCCCTTCATGCTCTCCCTCTACCACTTCTCCTTTCCCTTCCCTTCCCTTTAATCGCTCACTTAATTCTTCTCTCCTTGCTCCCAGCTTCTCCAGCCTTGGGCTCCTCTCCTGGCTAAGCTCAGGGAGGGGCTAGGGAATTCATTAGCATCCACATTGCAGTGGGATTAAATCATCCTGGTCTCTTCTCTCCAGAACAGTCTCTTCATGAGGCCCTCAGAGTCACCCTGTAGGGTGGCCAGCTTACCTCACCCCCCCCCCCAGCTAGCTCCCCAGGCCTACCAGATTAGACCCCACCTAGTCCCTGTGACCCCATCCCAAGTGTGGATAGGGGGCTTGAAGCCCCTCTCTCTTGGGAGTTTCACCCCTACCCTCCTGGTCCCGGTCCCAACCCATAAACTGCCACTTGGGCCATGAACCCCCTGACCGGCACCCCTTTCTCTACCCCCCTGATCCTGAAGTCCACCTTCCCACTGTGTCCAGGCCCCTGTGCTAGCTGGTCAGCTGCTCCCACAGCCTTGGGGCAGCAGGCAAGGGCCTTTATCTCTGAGACCTAAAGTGACCTCAGAGGAATGATCTAAGTTACTCCTCCTTCCCTGTAGAATAAAAGCTCTGAGATCGCTTTAGTCCATCCCAGTGCTCTGCACAGACCTGCCATTTCTTTGACAATAGTTCCTGCGCACACCTACTATGTGTAGGCACTATTCTAAGGCCCTGACTATAGTGCTGAACAAAATAGACAAGGTCCCTGGCCTCCTGGAGAGCTCAGTCTGGTAGGAAGCGCAGCAAATCAACACATGTAAGTCAGCATGACCCATGTTCATGCAATTTTTATTTGTCAGTCAGTCCTCCATGGAGTGAGGGGAAAACAGAAAATAGAGAAACACATAAGTCAGTCTAAGTGCAACGCAAAGGTGGCGAAGCTGTGGGAGGAGGGCCAGGAGTCAGTGCAGCCATACACTGAAGGGAGGCATGGGGGAAGAATTAACTCTGGTTTGTTTTTTCTATTCCTTGCTCCTACTTTGCTTCCAAGCCTGAAGGCTTGTCTGGTCTATATCACTTAAAAATATATCCTTAATTAGCATCACATTTGTTCTCCTTGCATTAATTTTGTCTTAATAACAATAACAACCTCTGTGTCTTAAAAAGCTACTATGTAGCGCCCTCCCTGGTGGCGCAGGGGGTTAAAGCACTGCACTAAGAAGCTTAAGCCACTTCAGCAGTTCGATCCCCGCCTGCCCCAGAGGTGACCACATGCCGAGGCAGACCTCTCCCGACTCGCCTGCTGCTCCCCTCAGCAGTGTACTTCATCAGTCTGCCTGTTCTGCTCCCAGCTCTGTCTCTGGTGAAGCCTCTCGCTGCCCCTGTACCTCTGGCCTGTGTCCCAGTTCTGTATGCATCAAGAAATAAATCTATTATGTACCAGGAAGTATTTTAAGAACCTTAACGTATTGCCTATTTTAATTTTTATCCTCACTATTGTAATAGCGTGGTCCCCAGGAAAAGGGGAAGTTCCAGGTTCCCTGCCCCACCCAGAAGGAGGGTGGTGCTGAGCAGAGAAGAGAAGGAGTCTGAAGAAGGAAGCAGGAGAGAGAGCCTGAAGGAGACCTGAGGAAGCCTCATGGAGCAGGGAGCATGTGATGAAGAAACCGTGTTTGTTTCTTGGCCCTGGACTGGTTGAAACGGATGTGGGTGAGAGACCTGAGGGGAGGTTCACTTTGGCAGCTTTTATCTTAGTTTTGATTTAGCTCTTTTCCACCCAGACTTGTCTGGCCATGTCTGACCCTTTTCTATGGGTCCCCGCCAGAAGGTGCTTTAGGCTTGTGGCGGGCTCTCAGGCCTTTCTTTGGGCCAATCCCTTTTAGGTGGATTTTGGCCCAGGAGGGTAACTTCAGGTGTTTGATTTAGAAATTTTATTCTTTGTCTTCTGTGTTGTATACTCACTGTATTAAAGTTCCTTTTCATTAAAGTCTTATATGTTTTGTCTTGATGTGGCGGATGGCAGAATCTATTTAGAGCAGGCAGGTTTGGGGTTCAAGGGTGCCCCTCTCTCCCTGCCCTGTAACACTACGAATATTATGAACTTAAGACTCAGATTAAATAACTCATTAAAGCCACGCAGCACAATAGATGACCTTCTTACACTTTCTCCTTGCCCCGTGGCGGGACCCTCAGGATTTTGCAAAAGGAGCCCGGGGAAGCCAGCTGATGGAGAAGGGGAGGTCTGGAAGCGTAGCTCTGTCATGGGGCTCCTGCTGGCTCACAGAATGGGGGTCGGCATCCTTCCTAACCCTGAGCCTCACATACCCATGCAGAGTGTCTACTCTGATGAGCGCTGACTTAGGTAACCATCATCCCAATCAGATATAAAATATACCCATCAACCTGAAAACTGTCATGTATTGTCTTGTCACCTCACTACCCCATGCACCAACCCCTCGAACCATTCAGTTGACCATCCAGTGTCCAGTAATGGTGGACCAACTTCACCAAAAATATGTAAACTTGATAGATAGGATATTAATGTGCTTCCGACTCCAAACAAGAACTAACAAGAGAACTAGGAAGAAAGAATGAAACAACCAGGTCAAAGAAAAGGGGAAAAGAAACACCAGAGACAGAAACTAAAGGTTTATCCCGAGGGTACTTGCTGACCCCAGTAGATCTGAAATTGTTTTGGTGCCTGATAGGTCACCAAAGACTCTCCCTATCTCCTTGAAATGGAAGCCTGAGGTTTAGAGGCAGTAGGGAAATACCTTCCTCTGTAAGCTAGGTCACCAAAGGAGTATAACTGAGGGCAGGTGACCTGAAACTTTACCAGGTTGGTGACAGTTTAGCAGAGTTCTCAACAGCCTCTGGTTGGAGGAAGTTTGAACCTGATTTAAGGTGGTTCCAGATCAGGACAGCCAATAAGCACTTGGCAAAAGCAACAAATAAAACTAAACCAAACAAACACAACTCTTCTCTGGGGGAAAATACTTTCATCCTCTATGTTTTAAGCATGAGGAAATGTAAGCAAACAACAACCAAAATAGCCAAATACCCCAGGAAATCTTCACTGTAAGTAAGAATCTATAGATACAACAGGCAAGAGAAATGAAACATAAAGACTTTAGGATCTGTGTTTATCTGACAAGATTACAAAATAATTAGTATCATTAGAAGAAAAAAAGAAATGTTTGAAAATATCTGACATTAACGAGAAGCTATAATAACTGACTTATATTTGGAAAAAGATTAAATAAAAATTCTAGACATAATAAATTCTATTAATAAAAATAGAAACTCAAAAGATATAGATGAGGAGAATGAATAAACTCAAAGGTAGAAGAAATTACCGAAAAGTTAGCATATAGGAGCAAAGAGAAACTCTAGAGTTTAAGAGCCATAGAAGAACCACCGAAGTTCTAATTGGAGTCCCAGAAACACAGGGAGAGAGGTAGTGTCAGAGGCATTATGTAAACAAACAACAGATAATGTTCCAGAACTAATGAAAGACAACACATCACAAATTCAACAAGACAAGTTACTCTCAAGCAGAATCAACAGCTATCCACAGCCAGACACATTATTATGAAACATTAATAAATCAAATAACAAAGAGAAAACTAAAGAGAAATATTAAAAACAGATATTAATTTTTTTTCAATATATTGAAAGAAACTATTCCCACCTAAAATTCTTCTCTCAATGAAAATACATTTCAAGACTAGGATGAAATATATAGATATTTTCAGAGGATAAAAATAAAGTAAATAACAAAGCAGGGAATTTGCTGCCAGCTGATTCTCACTAAAGGAAATTCTGCTGTTTAGGCAGAAGGAAAATGATCCCAGATGGAAGGTCTGAGAGTCGTAAAAGAATGAAGAGCAAATAAATTGGCAAACATTACGGGTAAATTTAAATGATCACTGACTACAGAAAACTGTAATAAGGGACCTCCCTGGTGGTGCAACAGGTTAAAGCACAGTGCTATGAAGCTATTCACAGCCGCTGCAGCACGAGTTCCATCCCTGGCCAAGGAGCGACCCACATGGCGTGGCAGACCTCTCCTGACCCGCCCGCTGCTCCCCTCAGCAGTGTACTTTGTCGATCTGCCTGTTCTGCTCCCCACTCTGTCT
>NW_004567119.1:39281594-39329858 GCF_000260355.1 Condylura cristata | reverse complement strand
CTGCTCCCCTCAGCAGTGTATTTCAGTAGATCTGCCTGTTCTGCTCCCCACTCTGTCTCTGGTGAATCCTCTCACCCCCTGCACCTCTGGCCTATACCCCAGATCTGTATGAATGAATAAATAAATCTTTAAGAAAAAAAGAAATATAAACATGAAAACAGTCACACTCACCTCTTCCTCCAAGAGCCTGTTGCTTAACCTTCACCACTGGCTTACCTATAGCATCCGCCAGAGTCTGACCACTGCTAGTTATCTTCACCTCATTATCCATCAAATGACTGCAGTAGCTTCTTAAAAGAATTTTCTGCTTCCCTTCCATCTACTCTCAGCATAGCGGCAATAACGATGCTCTCACTTCCAATCTCACTCAGAGTAAAACCCAAGAACCTAGCGGCTTCGACGTCCCCCTCCCCAATTCTCTGACCTCTCTGTCCCCTAACAGTACTGCTTACCTCTCTCCCAGCCACTTTGGCGTTCCCTCCTGTTTGCCAACCATTCCGGCCCTCTCTTGAGGCCTCAGGGCATCTGTGCCTGCCCTTCCCTCTTCCTGGATTTACTACAGTGGACACTGTGACTGTCTCCCGCCTCTCCTTCACGCTCTACAACATTTCACCTTATCACTGATGCTCTGTGGACGCCCTATCTAATATTGAAATACCTGCCCACAATGTCCTAAGTCCATTATTATAAATTTTATCAACTTATCATTATGGTTTCTCTCTCTACTAAGAATATGTGATTGGGGAATACCCTAAGCCTTCCAAACTAAGACTGACACTTAGGTACCCAATAGATAATTCCTCCCTCACTCCTCTGTGTTGGATTAGTTGTGAAGGACCCAGCCTAGGGGTTTCTAGAATGTTCTGATTCAGTTGAGGCGAGTGGAGGTTCATCCCAGTTTTCCTGGCTTCTCAGAGGTTCTGTGCAAGCCCACGTCTGCAAAATGGAAGTGGGGAGTTAAGTCCAGCCCAAGAATGTGTTTTGCCGAGTTTACTAGACACTTTAAAATAAATCAAGTTAGTTGTCAACATCAAAAACGGGAGACTTCACATTTTAAAAAATCTCAATTTTCAGCTTCTCTGGAAGGATCCAGAGATCCAGAAATCCTGAGGCTGCAAGCCCACCTGGCATCAGTCACCACGGAGGCCCAGGCCCCAGCCTGCTTCTCCAGCACCACCCCTGTGTCCTGCTCAGCACCTCTGGCCTCCAGGTTTAGGCTTGTATCTGTTCAAGGGTGAGGTTAGGAACCAGGCCTTGGGGTGAGTCAGGAGCTCCAAGTTTCACTAACACCTACCTCAGAGGTGGGTTATGAGCCACCATCTGTGCTGGGGCTGTGTGAATGGCAAAGGCCAGAACACCCTGAAGGGACAAGCAGTCACAGTGCAGCCATTCATGGCCAATGCTTCACAGGGTCTGCCTGCCTCTCTGCCCAGACCGGCCCTGTCTGGGGGTCCCGCCCAAGTCTATGACCATCATTTTGTCTCTCCGACAACAGTGGATCCCAGGCATAGCGAGCTCCTCAGCCCCCCTCGGTCCTTGGCAAGGACCCCTCCCCAGGCCGCATTCTGGCACATCTGGTCTACCAGGCTGTCTCCCTGGCAGTGCTGAGATCTGTGGTGTCCGCCTCACAAGGCTTCTCTGTCCTGGGCCCTGGTCTGCTGGGTCGGCAAAGACTGGCAGGGTAAGGCCAGGAGAAGATCTATAGGAGCTTGTGCAGGTTGGGCCCCAGGAGAATCAGAGGGGGCTGTGAGGTCTCCCAGCCCAGCGCTCCCCAGCACAGCCGCCCGAGCCCAGTGTGGCCCAGAAATGAGGTGGCAGACCTCATTCCCTGGGCCCACCACGGCATGGGTGGGACACCAACCGTTAACTGGGAGGTTTCAAGAATGTGTGGGGAGGCCACAGGAATGCCGGTAGAGGGGAGTTAGAGGGGCGATGGGGATGCCAGAGACTTGGGCTTCCATACGCCACGTCTGTGGGGCTCTGCATCCTGCCTTGAGTAACTGTATGAACATTTATTGCTTTGCTGCCCGAGGCAAGCTGCTTGCCTTCTCCAAGCCTGGTTCCCTCCTCTGTGAGTCAGAGATATCTAGACCTACCTCAGGCTGTGAGAATCCCAACATCATGTAAAAGCCACCTCCTCACATTGAGGGTGACTGCTTAAGCACTTTACACCTTGACTCATCCATCCCTCACACACCAACCCTGGGGTGTTACTATTACCCCATTGTATGGACAAGGAAATTGAGACGCAGTGCACAATGAGCATAAGGAACTCTCCATGACTTTCTTGTGAATAAGTGGCGGAGCTGGGATTTGAACCCAAGATGCCTGGGTTTAGAGTTCAGGCTCTGTTCAAACTCCTGCTATATCATTTCTCTAGAAAAGAGCACTGGGACATCTCTAAAGCCTACAGGAGGATGTTCGGGCACACAGGGTGCATGCAGACTACGGGGGGTAGGTACCTCATTGGGATGGGGTTATTTTTTTAGACACCTCAGAAGGAGAACAATCAGACTGCCCTATATCTCTCAGCCCCAATGAGAGGCTGGCTCCTCTGGGAGGTCTGGGCCGCCACAGCTCCTTGGGAAGCCAGGAACAGGGGACAGGGAAGAAGGATCACGTCAAGGATCTGCTTTGGCGAGTGTGTGTGGACGTCTTAGAGTTACCTTAGAGGAAACTGCAAGAGGAGATGTGGTGGACAATTTCCAGGAAGGCTTCTGGAGCTGGTGAACCCTGAAGAACAGGGCCTTGAAAAATAGGGAGAGAGGGGGGGCCCTCTCTGGTGGCCCAACAGGTTAAAGCATAGCACCAAGAAGCTATTGTAGCTACTACAGCGCAAGTTCGATCCCCGGCCGGGGGGAGGGGTGACCCATGTGGCACAGCAGACCTCTCCTGACACACCCATTGCTCTCCTCAGTAGTGTACCTCAGTCAGTCTGCCTGTTCTGCTCCCCACTCTGTCTCTGGTGGATCTTCTCACTCCCCCACACCTCTGGCCTGTGCCCCAGTTCTGTACGCATAAATAAATAAATCTTTAAAAAAAAAATGAGGAGAGAGGGCTACAGCTATAGGACCAAGGGCCCTGCCTGCTGCTCTTCTTGCATTATTTCCTGATCTCCACTTGCCAAGGGCACTCTAGTAGCAGGAAAGCACTGGTCAGGGTCGGCACTGGCCCTGTTGGGCCTGGGAGAGGAGGCCCCTGCTCCTGGGGAATTCCTAGTCTGGGGCATCCAGATGAGGAGCACAGAGAAAGGCCCTCCAGCTGTGACTCTCCTGCAGGGTGTGTCTCAGAACCCCCTCTTCACCCTCTCATCTGCCTCCCACAGTTTTGATTCACTGGGAGGAGGCGGGGCTGGAGCATCTGCATTTTATTATAGGTGCCTAAGGGGTTCTGAGGCACACCCAGGGTACAAGAGGTTGTCCAGCAGCAGGACGGGTGCCAGGTGGCGGTGGAGCACCGGGGAGGACTTCATCAGGCCAGCGTGGGTCAGTCAGGGAGGCTTCCCAGAGGAGGTGCAGGCAAAGAAGGTTGACCACACCCTGCAGGTAAAAGGACTAGTGTCACGCAACCGATGGCAGTGCCCGGGAGCCCTGGTAGGGTTTGGTGTGTGGGCTTTGGGGGTCGGAGAGGGACTTCCAGGAGAGGACCCCAGACAGATGGACTGCGGCCTATTTCTGCATCTCAGTGGCCATTTTGTTCTTCAGAGTCCAAAAAAGTCTGTTTTTGTGCAGAAAGGAAACATGCACACACAAAATCTTGCACACAACTTCAGGGGGCTCATAGATACCCCCACCCAGGCCCACCTCAGACAGACCTGAGAGCTGCTGTCAGCCGTGACTGAGCAAGGGGTGCCACGTGACGAAGACCATTTGCAGGCTGAAATCTGGGAGCAGTGAGGATGACCCAGAAGGGGCGTGGGGGTAAGAAGAGATGAGAGTTATCCTTGGGGGATGCATCCTGGGGGACAGAAGAACAAGGACAACATGGTGGGGACAGAACGCACAGAGACCACTGTCCACATTAAGTGCAGCGGGCTTGCGAGATCTGTTTGGGAAAAGCCCCAACGCAGACGGATTCTATGGCTGCTCTGGTGGGCTTGGGGAGCTGGGGTCACATCCTCCGTCCCTCAGGTCTGGAAGTGCTTGGGCACGCGCCTCCTTTCTCAGAAGGGTTTCTGAGAAAGGCCTTCTTCCAGGCGGCACAAAGGGACCTGCTGGCACCCTCCCTGCCCCCACCCTCACCCCTCTTGCCTGTGTTAATGGATGAAGGATGCAATTTAAAACAAATTTAGCTCCAGGCTGAACAGAGGGTCTCTTTCTAAAGAACACAATGATTTGAGGTGGGGCTGTCATAGAAAGCACATGTGGTCACCGTATTAAAAGGCTGCGAGTCTTTAGCTGACAGGAAGTCTCTGGGAACGATGAATGATTAATATAAATTAATTGCTCCCAGCTCCTAACTTTGCCCTTCCTCTCCAAAGCCGGATCTTTCTGGGTTCACTGCTTTCAGGGTAGGGGAGAATCAGCAGGGCAAAAATCACTTTCTGCTCAACTCCACCCCTCCACCAGGTAATATGGATTAGACAATGGATTTGAGAGAGAAATATAAGGGTCCCCTCTCTTCCTTCAGAGGGACACGTCCTAAAATCCAGGGGGGGTGGGAGGGGAGCGGATAGAGAACAGATTTTGCCAAGCTTGGCAGGAGCTGATCCTGCAGCTATTTCTTCCTTCTTCCCTGACCAGGCTGAGCCCAGAGACAGGGGAAGTGCGGGGACGGGGGTGGGGGGCGATGGGGAGGGTTGGGGGGGAAGCAAGAGGGTCCGAGCACAGGGAGCCAAGCCTTAAACAGTACCTGTCATTCAGGATGGGACGCACGGGGCGTGAATGGTGCCATCAGGTAGCCCAGGTGCGTGCAGGCCCCGCTTTCCGGGTCAGCATGGTCTCGTCACCAAGATCTCACAGCAACTGTTGGTTAACGTCATGGGGAGCACTGCAGGACCGTATAATGGGGCAACTCTGTGAGTGACGGGCTCTCACTCAGGAAATGCTGCGAGGGGTATGGGAGTTCCTGCAGGTAAAGGCCAGGGATCTTCTGTTTGTGTTCTCCAAGGGGCGGGTGGGGGGGTCACTGAGTGCCAGAGAATTAAAAGAGGGGGAGCATCAGCCTGCAGGGACATAGGGCCCCAATGGGGTAGGATGGGGGGTTCCATCAGCTGAAGGCTCACCCACCTGGACCAAGGTGAGTTTCTGCAAACAGGTGATGCTGAGATCAGATCCGGGGTTCATTGTACCCCAGAATAAACATCACCCAGGGGAAGGGGCTCGGTTCTACAAGATTCTAGCCCAGTGGAATAAAAAGTCAAAGTAGAAATTAAATAAGAGAGTTACAGTTCTTGTACACATGAGTTTGTGAACCAAGATTCATAAAGTGAACATCAGATCTATGTATACATTTAATAAACTGCTTTTAAAAATCTGGGACTTTCTGGGAACTTCTGAGACCAGGGGTCGCAGTACTCCAAATCTGAGTCTTTGAGAGCTTTTTGAAAAAGAAAAGGAAAAAATCATTCCCACCCCACTCCCTAGGGGGAGGGAAAAAATCATTGAGGAGAAAGAGGCCATTATAGCCCAGCACTCATTTTCCAAACATTTCACAAAAAAAAGTTCTCTTGAATCTAGTCATTCATTCATCTCAGGCAAATATGGAAAAACTGGGAGAATTAGCAGTGAAGAGTGAACTTACCAGAACAGGGGCTGGGATGGAAAAAGTTTTGCAATGTCGGACTGTGGCTGCCACGCTGGTGTCATGGGTCAGGACGCAGCTTGGTGCCCGCAGCCCGGTCGCCCCGGGGCTGCAGCCCCTGCCGTGACGGCTGTGTTTACAGTCCAGCGCCTTGGTGTCTGGTTCAGCAGCCTCTGGAGGGCATCCTGGAGAGTCTGTGCCCCTTCCCACCTTGACAATCTGGGAGATGGAGCTCTGGAACCTTCTACCAGCAGGGACCTCCCACTGTGGTGACCCGAAAATGCAGACTTGGAAACAGTTCTGCTGAGGGAAGGGGGACCCCAGCTGCCTGTGTCACAGAAGGGACTTTGACTGCAAGGAGGGATTTGCGGTAGGTACCAGGCCACATTTCCAGAGCAGCTGGACCTGAAGACATTGGCTCACATGCCCCAGGGACTTACCTAACCCTGGGTGGGGGTCATATGGGATTGCCTGGAAGTAGGGGTGACAGGTTCAGTTAGTACCTCCACTCATCAAATATGCCCACAGGTAGGGCCACTCACTCCCAAATCTCTAAAAAAAAGTCACCCCTGTCCTCCAAAGTCAGCTTTTCTCTCCAAGCCTTGACCTTGAAGAATTTTCTATTGCCCTGTGAGAGAGATTGAGGTTGGCCCATCTGTCACTAGGGCAGAGGAATGGACAGAACAGAGAGGAAAATGACCTCTCCCCGGTCCCAGCCAACGCCCACCCCTACCTCCCCTCACCCCTTGACCTTGCCCATGGTGGAATGGAAAACAAATGTCGCGGGTCAAGGCCATTTGCCCCTGCCCCCCCATCTCCACAGCTTTTGATCTAGAAAATGGGAAGGATGTCTAGGAAATCAGGGAGGGGGCCAGTTGTATCGTTTTTAAAAAATATTTATTTATTTATGCATACAACTAGGGCACAAGCCAGAGCAGGGGGTGGGGGGTGAGAGGATCCACCAGAGACAGAGTGGGGAGCAGAACAGACAGACTGAAACACACTGCTGAGGGAGCAGCGGGCGGGTCAGAAGAGGTCAGCTGCGTCCTGTGGGTCACCTCCCTGGCCGGGGATCAAACTCACACTGCAGTGGCTATGGACAGCCTCACAGAGCTGTGCTTTAACCCTCCAAGAGTCCAAGAGACAGGCACAACTATTAGCCTTAATTCTCACAAAGAAATCCAAAGCTCATCGAGGCCAGGTAACTCACCCAAGACTGAATGGCTGTTAAGGGGCAGATTGGGGTGTAAACCAGGCCAATCTGAATCCATCTCATCTCCCAGACCCTTACTATGTCCCAGAGAGAATGCAAAACACATGTAATGTAGAAAGCTGTGAGGTAACTAGACAAGTGCATGAAGAGAGGGAAGGTGAGAAAGCTGGGGAGGATAAAAATGTCTTTGTTGAGAACAGTCCCACCGTTCTGTTTGGCAAATACTGACGATGGAAGTCACGGCTGCAGGAAGCTCGTGAAGGCCCTCGGAGTACATGAGTTGGGTGGCTTGGAATGCACTGACGATGACTTCCTGTAAATAAGGCGGCAGCTGCTCACTCCCTCCTGGTTCCAAGCCCAGCTCCAATTCTAGGCTTTCTAATTCCCAGAACTCCTGCCCAATGCCCTCCACCCTGCCCAACTCACCAACCTTCCCCCCTGGCTTCAGGGAAACAGCAGGGTGGGACAGAGCCGGAAGGAAGAGACCAAGGCTACCTTGTCTCTAGAATCGATGAAAGGGATGGAGAAGAGGGGAGCCAGGCTTCTCCCTGGGGAAGCTGGATTTCAATTGGTCAACCTGTGAGCCTAGGACCCTGCCTCACAGATTCTCAGGGGACTTAGGAAGCTTGAGTAACTATCCAGGGTAAATTTTTGGTGAAAGATTGAGCAAGGGTAGCTAGCTGCTGAGGATCCGGTTGGCTTAAAACAGGGTTGGCTGCTGGGCTCCCAAAAAGTATTTGTGAGCCCCAGAAGGAAGCTGCAAACTTTCTTATGACAAGCCTTGAAAGTTCCAGAACATCATTCTGCCACATACTATTCTTCAAGCCAGTCCCCAACCAACCTAGATCTCCAAATGAGGAGGAGAGGGAGTTGTGGCCAGATTTAACCGAGCGTGATGACACTTGCTGAGGCCCGGGCGAGGCCTCGGGGGCCCCTGGCTGCTCTGGCATATGTCCTTGGTAGGCCCCATGTTGCTTCCTGTCACTGCTGCAACAAATCACCACGAGCTCAGTGACTTAATACAGCAAATTTATTTTCTTATAGTTTTGGAGACCACAGGTCTGAAATGTGCTTTATGAGTAAAAATCAAGGCTTCAACAAAACTGCGTTTTTTCCAGACAGTGGAAGGGAGAAGTCATTTTTTTCCACTTGGTCTCATTCTTTGGCTGTGTCGCATCCTCATCTCAGGAACACCCACCCTGACCCCTGACCTCTGCTTCTGTCCTCAATTCTCCTCTCTGGCTTTGCCCTTCATTTTGCCCTTCCGTAAGGACCCCTGTGTCTGGACTGGACCCACCTGGATATTCTAGGAGACTCTCTCCAACTCAACATCCCTAACTCAATCCATTCCCAGCACCCTTCTACCATGTGAGATCGCACCGTCACCCATTTGAGGGAGGGGTTAGGACTTGGGTATCAGGGGGCCATTATGCTGTCTGGTGCAGACACCAAACAAGTGTTCATTTAGTTCATTGACCTTTGGGGTGCTGGATGGTTCTTATCTCACCAAATGACCTTGCTCATTTATCTGTGGGTTAGCTCTCTTAGGCTGGAGCAAGGGAGATAATTGGTTTTTTTCTATGGGTCTCACATGTTTGTCCCTGCTGGCAAGCCCTGCTGGTTACAGACAAAGGCAATGTGCGGGATCCTAGAAGAGACTTGCAAATGCTTTTTAAAGCCCCCAATTGACCTGTATCTGTCAACAACCCGTTGGCCTGGACAGATCCTGTGGCTGGTCAGGGAGTCAGTAAGGGAGGGTGGGTGCAGCGTGGGTGAAGCCTTAGGTGTCTGGGTTCATGGTCCCTGCTATCTCAGGCTCCCTGCCGTGGGGCTGTTTCAGTTTCAGACGCGAGTGAAATCATTCACCCTGGTGCACAGGGGGCAGAAACATCGGGGTGCCCTTCTGCAGCGGCCGCCACGCCCACATATTTGTCCCATCCCGTGTGCGTGCCATCCCTGGTCCTCATCTCACCAAGAGGTGAGGCTGCACTCCTGCCCCCCAACGTCCAATGGAGCACGGTGGACGTGAGGCCACGTGACACCCGAGGAGTAGCTCATCCAAAGTCTCTTCCTGTCTCAAGATGCCCACCTGTGATGCAGCCACCCTGTGGTCAGGAAGCACAGGCCAAATGGAGAAACTTGATGAGGGGCCACTGTTTCTCCCCAAAAGCCAGGGCCAACTTGCCAGCCGTGTGAGTCGGCAACCTTAGAAGAGGATCTCCCAGCCCGTGAAGCCGTTAAGCACCACAGTATTGGCCGCCATTTTGACTGCAGTGTAAACTCCTGAGGGAGGATGCGGGGCCAGATCTCACCAGTGAAGCGCTTCCAGATACCCTGACCCACAGAAACTGAAACTATGAGAGATAACAAAAAATCTTATTTATTTATTAAAAAGATTTGTTTGTTTATCATAGAAGAACTGGGGTACAGGCCAGAGGTGCAAGGGTGTGGTGGTAAGGGGATTCATCAGAGGCAACCGGGAGCAAAACAGGCAGATCTCCTGAAACGCACTGCTGAGGGGAGCAGTGGGCGGGACAGGAGAGGTCTGCTGCGCCTCAGTGTGTGTCAGTTCCCTGGCCCGGGATCAAACTTAGGCCATAGTGCTGATAGCACCGAGATTTAACCCCTTGGCCACCAGGGAGGCACCAGTGTGATGGTACTGAAGTGAGGCCTTTGGGTCATGCAGGCAGAGGCCTGTTGAAAGGGACTAGGACCCCTGGGGGCTCCCATGTCACCTTCTGTCAAGTGAGGACATGGTAGAAGCCACCAGGACCCAGGCAGCAGACTCTCACTCTTCTCTGCAGGCGTCGTGATGCTCCCAGCCTTTATAAAATTTATTGATTTTTAAATCATTAATGTTTGAAATTCTTTGTTATACAGCATTAGCTAGCAACTACAGACTTACTTGTGAGATTAAGACAGAATGAAAATAGACAGTCTGGAACCTTATGGGACCTACAGTCTCTAGGAGACCCACTAGACACTGATGGAATCAACAGCTATCTGTGTCTTGGCATTTGGGCGCAATTGAGTGGCTTACAAGTTTATGGCAGCTTCTGAATTTGGGTGTGGGGGCACAAAATTCAGTCTAGAGCAATGTAGAAAGTTACGGTTAGAGGATTCACTAGGTTGCTAAGAGGATGGGTGGATCAGAGATGCGCTGACCCAATTTTCTCGGCTGGGACAGTTGACTAACGGTAGGCCTTTTCAGCTTGGAATTCAAACAACATATTAAATCAGGGCTGACCAAAACAGTCAAGTTGGTATGGTTACTTTGTCCAGAAATTGTTCTGCCCGGCAGGGGCTTAGTGTGATCTGGAAAGGCTGTCTGGCGGAGAAGGGATGTTTTATGTCTCTAGACTTTGCCCCCTCTCCTGCCTGGGAAGAGGGGCTCCCCCCAGTCACCACCATGCCCTCCCCTCTCTGCAGGAGGGTCTGGCCTCACCAGACTCTCTTGTTTGGGCTTTTGTTACAGAATCAGGAGGAGAGAAGAGAAGGAGTAAGGGCGGGTAGCCCCAACTGGAAGCAGAGTTTGGAAGGCAGTAATTTGGGAAAGGAGAGGGCCAGGGTCAGATTTGGTATATAGAGAATAAATGGAAGAAGAAAATCAAGATTTTTGAAGGATTATTCTGTCCTGCTCCATCCTTTTTATATACTTGCCAATGCACACCAGTAACTTGAGTTACTTTTTAAAGATTTATTTATTTATGCATACAGAATTGGGGTACAGGGCAGGGTGCAGGAGGGGTGAGAGGACTCACCAGAGACAGAGTGGGGAGCAGAACAGGTGGATCTACTGAAATCCACTGCTGAGGGGAGCAGCGGGTAGTTCAGGAGAGGTCTGCTGCTCCATGTGGGTCAGCTCCCTGGCCAGGAATCGAACTCATGCTGCAGTGGCTGCGGCTAACTTCGCGGTACTGCACTTTAACCCATTGTGCCACCAGCGAGGGAGGGCCGGAACTTGATTTATTTTGAATATTTTTGGGTTCCCAAACTGCGTTGGTTTAATAACAAGTGCTTGTGAGTGGGCGGCGGGGGCTTGTCCTCTGGGGCTGCTCTGGGATCTCCCAGCAATCAGGAATGGGGTGTGGTGAGTGGTTCTGTGTGTAGGATACAGTTGGGTCAGTGGCTGTGAGAGCTGGTGGCTGGAAGCCAAGAAACTTTTCATTTTGTTCCAGATTTAGGAGTCAGTATGACTTATGACCTGGAGAATTTGGGCTGCCCCAGGCCTAGCTGTGTCCAGATAATTGAGAGGAGCTCCAAGACTCAGGGCCTTTGAGGCTTGTTTGCTCACAGGTCACTGGCCATGTCTGGCATCCCCTGAGCAGTGCTGGGAGGGAGGGACTAGGGACAGCTTGGCCTTCGGGCTCTTGAAAAACAGACGGAGCTGTGGCCGGAGCGAGAAGCGGGAGCTGTCCTAGATCTGACAATGAACTCATAAGTGAAAACAGACTATGTGTAAAATGCTGCCTCAGTTTCCTGGAATTTCCCCAGGGATCATGAGTTTCGCTAGTTCCCCAAAGACGAGGGCTGGTTCTTATTTGTTTGTTCCTAGGCCCTAAGAGCATGCCTGACAAGTTGTAATTGCTCAATAATAATGTTAGAATGCGAGAAGGGAGGAGGGAGAGTGGAAGGGAGCATAGAGAGACAGGAAGGAGAAGGAGAGATGGAGGAGAAGGAGGTGGAAGACGGCCCGACTGAAGGTAGGTTCTGTGACCTCCCTGATTAAGATTTGATGTTGTCCTGGGTGAAATCTTTCTCCTGGAGGCACAGCTGGTGTGGGGGACCCTGATTTCTGCCCCAAATGTCTAGAATTCTGGAGTTCAAGTTCCTCCGTCTCCTCTGTCCAGCCACACCGTTGTCACCATGACCATGGGATTGTGTTAGGGAGACAGTTGGGAGTCTTGGAGACCTGCGTCCACACCCCCCACTCGCCACTTTAGCCGTGGGACTGCTCACACCAAAATTAAATTCCACACCTAAGTTTCAGGGTCTGGAAAGAGGCCAGGACCTGGCTGTAATGAGGGCCAAAGATAGGGCATGTCTGTGACCCAACAAGGCCCCCACCTGCCGGCTGACAGATCTTACAACGCCGGCTCTCTCCTGCTCCTTCCCATGGCCCGGTTAGGTCTGTCGGCTGTCCCTTCCTGACTTCTGCTCCGGAGCTGCCCTGCCCTGGTTTCTGTGCACCCCCTCTCCCTGAGCAGCCGGGGGTGGGGGGTGGGGTCTGCAGCCTTGTCCTGGAAGTGAGAGGCCACACAGAGCCAGGATGAGCCACCAGGGACAGGATGGCCCCTCGTGGCTCCCACAGGGTTAAGATCTGTCTCCTCTAGCAACAGTACATGATTTGGTAGGGGGATAAAAAATAAAATAAAATAAAGTAAAATAAAATAAATAAAGTAAAATAAAATAAAATAAAATAGGAATGTTGCTAGACTCCACAGCGTTCCAGGGCTCTGTGTCAGCCCCAAGAGAAACCCTCCTCCTCCAGCTCTCCACATCACCCCTGTACCCCCTAACCTTAATGACTTCTCCGAAGAAGCCTTGATTTCTGTAGCAAGATCATGCCCATCTTCCTCAAACCCCAAAACAGGCTGCCCAGCCCCCCACTGGATATGTAGACTAACCTCAGAGCAGCCTGGCTCTGTCTTTTTTTTTTTTTTTTAAGATTTATTTATTCATACAGAACTGGGGTACAGGCCAGAGGCTCAGGGGCGGTGAGAGGATTCACCAGAGACAGAGTAGGGAGCAGAACAGGCAGATGGATGAAGTACACTGTTGAGGGGAGCAGCGGGCGGGTCAGGAGAGGTCTGCCAGCCATGTGGATCTCCTCCAGGGCAGGCTGGGATCGAACTCATGCGGAAGTGGCTTAAGCTTCTTAGTGCTGTGCTTTAACCCGCTGCGCCACCTGGGAGGGGCCCTGGCTCTGTCTTTTAAGATTGCCCTGATACATCCCCGCTACTGATTATAAAAAGGGGTGTCACCCCATCCCGACCTTTGTGTGTCGGCTGTCAGACAAATATCTGGGGAGTCCAGGGGAGGGATCTGTGATCACAATGGAGAAGGGAGCACCCAAGGCTGGCCCTCCAGCAAGGACGGGGCAGCACACCTAGCAGTGACTCAGTGCCCTCTCATCCGCAGGCCTCCCCCAGCACCAGCAGGTAGGTGCCTGCTTTCTGTCCACCGCGGGGCACCAGTGCACCGTGAGGAAAGCCCTGCAGCTGCTGCCAGCGTGGCTCCATCCAGGTCTGAGGAGAGAGTGTCTGGGGGAGGCGCTGCTCCCAGATACCTTGGCAAGTCCCTGGCACATTCCAGCGCACAGAGCACCAAGAACACCCCCTCCCTGGCTTGGCCAGGGGCTCTGGGCCGGTGCCCAGCCAGGGCGTCTCCCTCCCTCCCAAACCTTCTTTCTGTATCCTGGGGCCAAAGGTTCAGCTGAAGCTTCAGTGTTTTGTTGCTATAGGGCACCATTGCTGAAATGGGGGGACGGGGAGTAGGGAACACAAACTTTCTGCTTTGTTTAGTGTTGCTGCAAAGTCGGACATCTTTAAAATGTGGACGAGCACCTCAGGTCCCCAGCACTGTGTCAGCTACCCCTTGAGTACAGAGACGGGTGGCCTGCTGGAGCAGGGGGAGGAGGCTGCTTACAAAGAGGCGTGGGGTCCTCAGGGCTGGCACATGGCAGCGCAAGGGAGGCATCACTGAGCTTCGGGCCATGGTGCCCCCAGGCTGCGTGAGGGTGAGAGCCAGATCTGCATGCCCAGTGCCAGCACAGTGCCCTCTGGAGGGGCTTAATGTGCCTCTGTCGAATGAATGCTTGAATGAGGTAGTCCAGAGACTTCCTAAAGGAAAGGGAGCTGGAACAGTGTCTTAAAAGATGGGCAGGATTTGACCAGACTGATCCTGAGCAGCTTGGAGCTTTACCGAAAGGCATAAAGGGAACCAAACAGAAGGACTGTTCTGGAACAAGGGCAGGAGGATCCACCTTTCTGTTACTCTTGGGGTAAAGCAGGCCCCCAGTGTGACGCCAAGCGCCTTCCTGCCTTCCCGGTTGGTGTGCCCGGCCACTTCACAATGGATCCTCACCACAGTTTCCTGGCCCCCTACCTCCTAGTTAGCTCAAGCAGTCACTTGCAAACTGTGGAACAAGCCTCTCCTCCAGATCTGTAAACATCCTCCTCCCTCTGCCAGGAAGACCCTCACCTCTGTCTTCATCAGCGCGCTCTTCCTCCCAGGCTCTTTCCTTCTGGAAAGGACATTGGCGGTCCCCTGACTGTGGCCATGTGCTCCCAGCGTGCCCAATGATACCACTGTTCTCATCCACTGGCCATGTCCCAGCCCCACCAGAATCCCCCCAAGGACCAGCAAATACACTCAGAGACGCCTGGCCAGAGCTTCGGCAGCCTGGGTGGTGGAGCAAGGGGCAAAGGACATCTTCAGAGCAGAGATTGTGCAGTCACAAACAGCCAGTCCGACCTTGGTCTAGAAGCTCTTTCCTTCTCTAGGGAAGAGGCTGGGTTGAGTGGGCACCCGGGCGGCGCTTTTCTGTTAAGTGTTAGTGACGCTGATCACTTTGGCAAACATCCTTCGCGGATGTGGATTTCCCGTTAGCCTGTAAGCTCCCGTGCTGGAGGCCAAATCCAATTCTGCTCTGTATCACCAATTAAACAGCACGCCAGGCACAGCAGGCTTAATCCATGGTTGTTTATTTATTGGGGGACATTCATCACACCCACGTAGAGGAGATGTCATCTGTTTCCAGTCTCCCCACTCTCTAGACTGGGTGGCGGGAGGGGGGTAACCCCACCTAAGCTGTGTGCCCTGAACAGAACGTAATCACAAGGCTCCCGCAGTAGTAAACCGAAAGCAGGTTCCCAATACAACATGATCCACTTAGAGATGGAAACTGCTTTGGAGGTCATCGAGCCCAAGAGGGAAACTGAGTCCAGGATGTGGAACTGCCTGTCACACACATATCACTAAACTTTACAACGGGGGTCCCAAAGCGATGCGTACAGCGCAGGCGTGTTGCGGGCATACGGAGCAGGTCCGCGTAATTACACTGCTTCTCTGAGCCGCGGGACCCCCGACGACCGTCTCTTGGGTGTGGTCGTCTGTCCAGGAACAGATCTCTCCGTCCAAGGTCACGAGACCTTTCTTGAACTTCAGTCCTGACGCATGTCCTTGGTCTCTGAGTCTCAGCCGTCTCTTGCCACCCCGGCTGCTTTCCGGGACCACCCCTAAATCTCCTCCTACTGCCCTTCCCCAAGGACCATGGTGGGAAGATCGCGGGCATCTGAGTCAGACCTGAGTTCAAGTCCTGATTCTGCTATTTACTCGCCATCAGCCTGGCTCCGCTCTGGAATTATTTCCTGGGACAGAGAGACAGGTGCGATTTAAACACCATGCCAAGCACAGCGTGGTCCACACCAGGTACACAGGTGCTCCCGTGACTCCTGAGTAGGGGCAGCCGCAGCCCCCAGCCCGGTGCCTGAGCAGTGGGGCTGCGGGGAAGCCAATTGTACCCCTCCCAGTGTGAGCTGCTCTCTCCTCTCCCTGGCTTAGCAAATTACAAAGTCTACTTAAAAGGGCCTCTGCGCTTATTCAGAAATGACTCCGTCTTCCCCAGCCCTGAGCTTCTGCAGAACGGCCCTGGCCACCCACGCCGTGGGTAACAGAAAGTAGGGCCGCCCTCGCCCTCAGGTCTACCAGCACTTGTGGTTGCAGTGTGGGGGTGAAGCCCTCCAGGAGGGTACGGGAACCTCCTCTCCTTTCTCTTCCCTTTCCCGTTCTGTTTATTTTTTTCTTCAACATCGTAATTCATCCTGTAGGACTTCGAGCCACCTCCACCACTTCTCTCCGCCATCCCTGTCCCCGTCCTTCGTCTTTAAGGCAGTGCAGTGCATCTCCACACACAGCCCTGCCCGCCCGCCCTCCCCTGGCGCCTAGACTCCTCAGTGCTGCTTCTGCAGAGAACTTATCTCTCTGCCCACCACAGTGCAGTCAGACGTGGCGGAAGCCGCGGAGGCCCTCTGTGCCTGCCAGACCCTCTGGCCCAGCTGCTAGTCTGCGGAGAAGTGTGGTGGGGCCCGAGGTGGGAGCTGACAAAGTGCAGAGACCCAGGGTCTCCAGCACTCCACAGGCGGCGGCTGCTGGCTCTCCTTGCCCAGACCCTTCTCCCCAGACTAGACTGCCCTGATCCCTTTTCCAGAAAAATTCCAGTGCAGGTTGAGGCTCTCGCATGGAAAACAAACCTTGTGCCATATGAGGGAGGGCAGCAGGGACCAGAGTGTTTCAGTTGGATCTGAAAGCTTCCAGCCCTGACCAATTGCTAAAAGGGCTGCCTATCTTTGCTGGCTCTGGCTTAGGCCCTGCTCCTTTTGAGTTGCCCTTTCTCTCTTTCCTCCCCAGAGCTAGGGAGGGTGAGGAGCAGGGATGAGGGAGGGAGGGCGTGCACCCAGGGACAAAGGGAAGTCATGGACTGTTGGGGCAGAAGCTTTCCCTCCCTGCCTGCCCTGGGTCCTTGACCTTCAGGGTAGCTGGATGACCTCATTGCTATTCCAGCCTCGCCGCCTGGGGGCGCCAGACCTGGCTTCCAGGGAGGCTCTTCATTTCCATCAACTTGTTCTATGCTCCTAGGTAGGGTGTGAGGTGAAAGACAGGCTGGTAGGTCCAGAGACCAGCTGTTTAATACTTGATTCCCTCCCTGGCTCAACAGGCCTCCCGGGGGCCCTTGGAGACCCAGTCGACTGCCGATTCACAGAGGAGTCAGCAGAAGCAGAAGCGTCTCCACGCTGGCCTCATACTGAGGTGCTTGAGATCATGGGCTCTGGTTTGAATCCTCTTAACAAGTTACTTAGCCTCTCTGTGCCTCAGTTTCCCACTTTGTAAAATACTGGGAATGCTGGGGCCTCCCTCCCAGGGCTGTCACGAGGACTAACTGAATTACTATTTAGAAGTGTGTAGCGCAGAGCTGGCGTGCAGAAAGTGGGGTGCTAGCCCCTGTTAAGCCAGCGAGTCCCCACCCTGAAATTCAGGCTTTCACCCACCACGGCTGCTCTTGGCAATACTTCTTTGCTTTTAATGTTTAGCAAACAAGGCCCTTTGTTTGCTAAACATATACTAAACACTGACCATGTGCCTCTGGGCCTCTGATGAGGTGTTTGCTGTATGAACAAAGCAAAATGTTTCCTGTGCTCATGGGATTGACAGTAAATGCACAAATTCACACTGGGATGTGTACTAAGACAGCTAAAATAGGAGGCTGTGCATGAGAATGACAGGCAGATACACTCAGGGGATTGAGAGTAGGAGGTGATGACCTTTGTGCCCAGACCTGAGGGATGAGAAAGTACCATGTAGGAGCTGAAAGATAGGAAGCGCATTCTGGCTGGAGGGAACAGCCTGTGCGAGGGCCTTGAGGCCAGAAGGGGTGTTCTGCAGAGTGGCCCAAACGGCCCACACAGCTTGGCGAGAACCCAGTGAGTGAGGCCTATGAGCCAGAACTGTTGAGTCAGGAAGGGGCAGTGTTCAGAGTGGGGCTTGTCGTTGGGTGAGGTCACCTGGGGCGCCCAGCCCAGGTGTGTTTGGGTCTAGCTCACAGTCGGCAGGTGCAAGGAAGCGTGGGGATTTTCAGAGCTGGGGGGGGGCAGGGGGGTTTGAGGGTGGGATCTACAGTGGCACCCCGCAGTACGGGCAGGAGCTCCTGGGTAGTGAGCCTTCCTTAATACCCCCACACCCTCCTGAATGTGCTCCCGTTGGCCTCTCCTGAAGACCTGGAGGCGGGTCTTAGAACAGTATAGGAGACTCCTGAGCACAGGCTCCAAGCAGTCAGTGGCTGTTACCTCTCTCCTAAATTCCATGCCGCCGGCCCGGAGCACGTGGGGTTGGGCTCCAGGTTAATCCTAACTCCTGACTTGTTAGCTGTGAGATCTTTGTAGCTTTCTTAAATACGTCCATGTCTGTTTCCTGGTTACTTGGGTGGTATGGTACCAGAGGCTACTTTGGGGGTAGCACAAGACTGCACCCAGCATGCACTAAGTACCCTCATTCATACACTCAGGAAGGGGTGCTCATTTTGCCAGCTTGAGTCACACCACACTCACTACCCCCTAAAATCTTAAGAACTTTCTGACTTGCACCACTTTTAAGCCTTGCCTCCATTAGTCTATGCTCATGAACTTTTTTTTTTAAGATTTATTTATTTATGCATACAGAGCTGGGGTACAGGCCAGAGGTGCAGAGACAGAGTGGGGAGCAGAACAGGCAGATTGACGAAGTACACTGCTGAGGGGAGCAGTGGGCGGTCTCTGTTGAATCTCATCTTCTTAGAAGCCAGTCTGTGGTTTTCCTTTCCATTCTGATGAGGAGGAGGGCATGTGACGCGTGCTGGGCTCATTTTTGTGGTCACACAGGCATCCATGCGTGGTTCTTTTGCCTCCTGGTGAGAGGGTCCCAGCCTTGGGAGGTGGAGCAGGGTAGGTTGAGGCTGAGATGGAGCTGGGAGCCAGCCAGACACCCCCGCGGCCGAAGGCCGATCTGGCACAGTGGTGCCGGAGGCCTGCTCCTAAATGAGCCTCAGCTTTGACTGGAGAGACACAGAGCCAGACGGACCTGCTCAAGGTCACTCAGTGGCTGGCCTGTGCCCCGGCTTCGGCCTCAGTTGTCTCTCTGTGAGGCCCCACCATGTATGATCTCAGCTTATTCCAAACCTCTCTGCAGCCCTGGTGCTTACCTATGAAATGGGGTAACAGAGCCACATCTGTGGAGTCAGGGTGTCCCCCAGGGCGGGCTCTGTGTACAGTACAGTGCCTACAAAGGACCTGCTGTGGAGACAGAGTGCGGTAGCCCCTGCTATTGAAATGTCAGGAATGTTACAGGGTAACCCCCAATGTGAATTGGGTTTCCTGACTGTGGGTCCTCTCCCGTGCGCTTCAAAGGAACTTATAGTAAGATTTAACTGCAGACATACACAGAGAGCTTACTGAGGGTTTTATTTACAAGGGGAAGGGAATTGAATAAACCAGGGGAAGAGAGAGAGACAGAAGTTTGCTAATGCGTCCTAACAGTTCCGCTGACCGGGAACCCCCATGACACACCGAGAGCCGGTGAAAAGCCACCAGGCCAAGACATCCCAAAACCCGGAATGTCCGTGCTTATCTCCAACCTCGGTCCTAGCACTCATCCCTCTGGTGATGCTGGGATTTGTTGTTCTGTGTCTGGAGTGGGAGTAGAGTCCACAAACCCTGTATTTCTAGACTTCATTCGGGACACCCTCTCGCCCCAACAGGACGACTCTCTTCCTTTAGCCGGTGGGAAGATCGGCATGCCAGTCACAAAGCAAGTGGAGAGGTGGCGGGAGTTTCTTGCCCTCGGGAACGCCCTCCCCTCACGGTGTGGTAGGCAGTGTTTTGGACGGTGGGTGGGGGGTTGACGTGGCCACTTGGTCCGTGTTCTGGCGTTTCGCTGGAGGACCACCCTGACGTCAGCACTGCATCCAGCAGCCCTGTGAATGGAGGTGCTGCTTCCTTCAGGACCCCACTAGGAAATGAGATCCGATAAATAAGGCATCAGAACCCCACTCTCCGCTCCCTAAATAGTACCGCTACTCAACTTATTCTACCTCTACGTTAGTAAAAGGTAGGAAACTAAAGAGGGCCCCCAAGAAAAATAATGCAAAGGATGCAGAAGCCAGAAGAGGACAGGAAGACAGGAGAAGCTGGACACTCTGCTTGGGAAAGGGGGTCCTGGGGGCATATAGAGGCCCTTGACAGGGGATGTTTAGTGGACCAGCCATCTGCCCCTAGGTCCAGTGGGAGGAAAGAGCTGAAAACAGAAGAAGGTGAGACTTGGACTTGCCATGGTCAAGAGTCCATGACGAGGCACAGTCAAGGGTGTCTGCACTGCCTTCCTGTTCTGTGTGCAGACACCCTCAGGAACCTCTGGGAAGAGTCCAGTGAGGGTGTCTCCCCACCCCAGAGCTGGAATCAGCATCTCCCATGTACCCACTATGATTCCGGTGTTCCACCTGCAGCCTGGAAGGGCAGAGACTGGGGGTGGGGGGGAGTGTGGGGTAGGTAGAATGACCGTGCTGACGGGCCTCAGGAGAAGACAGTGCACGACTCTCGTTCAGGCAGCAGAGACCACAGTGCACCTTGGGTGGACCGTGCGCTCACGGGCCCAGCCCTGCAGTCCTCGGCCCTGTCACGTCAGTCCAGGCTGTAGGAAGATTCATCATCATCTGCCTTTCTCTATGGCCGCTGAACTTGATGGTCCCGGATGTTGCTTGTTGTCTGCTGTTTCTTCCCCTGTGGCTGACCCACTGCACTGTGGGGTGTCCGGTGCAGGGCGGGAGGGTGAGGCCATGTAGTCCTGCGTCCCCCTTCTGTTCCACGTCCTGCACCCACACCCTATGATCTAGGGTGGGCTGTTGGTGATTCCCCTTACAAGCCTGGCGCATTCCCACGCTAGGCCTCTGCTGTGGCTGTTTCCAGCGTGGAACCCATGCAGTTTCCACGGGCCAGGACTCAGGCAGACATTTTGTCGCCCCCCCGCCTCCCCGCCCCCCAACTCTTATCGATTCTTTGTCTTGTCGACCTGTCCAGTGTGTCCGTGGGTATTCCAGTCCCCTGATATTATTGTGGTGCCAGAATCTCTGTTTTTGAGTCTTGGTGTGTCACTGTTCAGTGCCTGTATACTTTTGGGTGCTATTTCTTCTGTTGTATCAGGCCCTTCGTCATGACAGACATAGCGTCCATCTCTCTCTCTTATGACTTTGTAAAATGTAAGTCTGTTTTATCTGATATAAATATAACTTTCCTGACTTGGGATGGGGTGTGTTTCTCTGTGGGGTCTTCTTTTAGCCTCTAACTCTCTGCCTGTCTCTGCTGGTAAGATGGATTTCTTGTAAACAGCAGATGGTTGGACTTGGCTTTGGAATTCATTCAGTCGCTCTGTATGTTTTCATTGGTGAATTCAAATCGGTGATGTTGAAGGTGATTATGGAGACGCAAAGACTTACGGTCACTTTGTTAGGTTTTGTTTTTCAGCATTGGGTTGCTCAGTGTTTAATTTCTTGAGGTCTTTCTCTTATGTCTTCTTCAGGTTCCATCATCTCATATGTTACTTCTACTAACTTTTGTCTGAGGGTCCCGCTGAGTGTGGGGTGTGATGGGCTACCGTGTGCCCCATCGGGCGGTCTGGTCTCCGACTCATTCTGATAGGCCAGATTGGACCCTGCGCCACCCTCCCCAATATATGATTGAGGTACCCATCACCTCTATATTCAGCGTTCCGTTGCTTTAGAATACCCCACATAAGACTCCTCTCGTGTGTGAGTTGGTGTTGATAAATTCTTTTCTTTAAGTATTTAATTTTGATTTGATTTGATTTTTTTAATTTTGTAAATTTTTTCAATAATATAATAGTTTATATTTACATCATTTTCTTTTTCCATCTCCGTTGTAATCCCCGTGGGTTTTCCACCACCAGATCACCCGTCTGCCAGCACCATAGTCCAGTGCACTTCCCTCCCCATTTTTGACTCCACCCCTGTAAAATGGATAAATTCTTTTTTTTTTTAGATGTACTTATTTATGCATACAGAACTGGGGTACAAGCCAGAGGTGCAGGGGGTGAGAGGATTCACCAGAGACAGACCAGAACATGCAGATGGACTGAAATACACTGCTGAGGGGAGCAGCAAGCGGGTCAGAAGCGGTCTGCCGTGCCATGTGGGTCAGCTCCCTGGCCGGGGATGGAACTCGTGCTGCGGTGGCTGCAATCACTTCATAGTGGTGTGCTTTAACCTGCTGCGCCACCAGGGAGGGCCCTGATAAATTCTTTATTGCATCGCCTTACTCTCACTTCTAGTTCTAGTATTGATCATGCCTGGCAAAGGATTCTGGGCTGGAAATGTTTTTCTTTGAGTTCTTTAAATATCTCCTGCCACTGCTTCTGTGCCTTCGATGTTTCTCCTGAAACATCTGCTGACAGTTTAATGGGTGTTCCCATATGGGTTAACCTGTTCTCTGTTTCTGTTCCTACTTTTCTGTTCTTGCCATTGGCTTTCCACAGATTTGTGGTAATGTGTGTCGGTGTGTGTCTGGCTGGTATTATTTTATGAGGAGTCCTTTGGGCCTCTTGGATCTGCCCTTTTCCGGGTCCAGATGGTTCTCAGCAATTCTTTAAAGAAACCTTCTATGGTTTTCTCTTTTTCTGCTTCTACAGCTCTCCTGGTACAGATGCTATTTCTCTTCAGGTTATATTGAAGGGCTTTTACACTATTTTCATTTTTATTTCTTTTTCTCCATGTCGTTCTGGTCTTGTGTTCCCTGACAATGTGCTTTTGAGCTCATACCTTTTCTCTGTTGCCTTCACTTTTAAACTCAGGTGCAATATTCCTTAGTCCTCTGTTTTCTAATTGTAACTGCCTCATATTTTTTCCTGTGCTTATTGTAACAGTTTCCTTGACTCCTCTTCAGTCGTGTCCTGATGGACTGCCTGTCGCATCAGGCTTTTGTTTTCCCTCCAGATTTGTGACCTATTCTTCTGTCTCTTCATTTTTTTTTTTTAAGATTCATTTATTTATGCATACAAAGCTGGGGTACAGGCCAGAGGTGCAGGGACAGTGAGAGGATTCACCAGAGACAGAACAGCGAGCAGGACAGGCAGATTGAAAAGTACACAGGAGAGGTCTGCTGCACCATGTGGGTCAGCTCCAGGACGGGGATCGAACTCCACACTGAAGCGGTTACAGCTGGCTTGCAGCTGTAACCGTTTTGCCACCAGGGAGCATCGCCTGGTAGATCTTAATAAGTGCATGGTGAGAAGAGGCTGGGACCCCTGAAAACGGGGTGTGGGGAGGGGGCAGGCAATTATTTGAAATTTAGCCTGAGTTTGGCACAGAGGCTTTATTCTCTGTCTAACCTATCTGGGGAAGTGGATAAAGATTTCTGTGTTTCTGTGTCTAAATGTGTATTTGCATATTTCTGTTTAACTAGAAAAGGATAAATTACCCTCAATAGAGGGAGATGGGGGAGGCAGATGGTCTCTGGTTTAGAAGCGTAATCAGCAAGCCACAGGGGGATATTTTCAGGATTCCCAGGGAGATTTGGCTATGCTAAGAGGGTTTAGCAGCCAAACTTGGTGACAGAGGTTGGAGAGATCTGAGTTTCTCCATGTAAGAACATTAGAGGAATTTGAATTTTGCCCATGAGGAGCAGGCAACAGAGGGAGCAGATTTGCCAAGTAGCATGGAGAGCCTGGATCCCGAGTTGTGTGAAAATGACCAACATATTTTCAAAAAGAACAGAAGGGTCTGCTGTTTAAGTTGTTTGTGTAACTTTCATGCACTGCTCTTTATCTCTCTAAATCTTTCTCAGTTTGCCATGAAGCAGGGACCATACAGGAATGACCAGGGGGCTCGGACTGAGCAGCCATCAAAACCTACCTGCCCTCCAAAGCCTGCAGAAAAACTTAACATGGCTGTTCGAATTTGCAAAATCTAAGGAGTGAAGATGGTTAAAGCACATGCTGCTCACTCTGGGTGTGTCTTGGTGTTGTATGCATGTAGGAAATGTGGGGTTTTGTGATTTGTGTAGTGGGTGACTGTGTTTCTGTAGTTTTTTGGGATTTATACGCAGATGCAACTGTCTCTTTGTATCTTTGCTGGAAACTCTGCCGACTGTTCCGTGATCACATTTTTCTTCCTTGTTGAATGTCTACATGGAGAAACTGAGTCCTTCCCCTTCCCCCCAACCCCCACCAGGAGGACCACAGGCTTCCCAGATCCAACCAGCTCGCTTCCTCGGAGCCTGGCCAAGTAACATGGACTTCCCACCCCACCTTCCCTCCTCCTACCCTGGCCTTGTTCCCCTGATTCCTTCATCCAGCCCCAAGAATAACCAAGGCCCTTAACGGAGAGAAGGAAAACAAAAAATTCAGGTCACCAGATGTGTTCCACTCCTCACCGCAAGCCAGCATATAGACAGCAAGTGCCTGGCACGCCCCCAGATCATCAGGGCCCCCCAGATCAGCTGTGACCTGCCTAGTGACAGACCCAACTGCAGCAGAGATGGCGGCACCCGCAGGGCCCGCCCATGCCTCACACCACATGGCCAGTTCATTTCTCTGTCTAGACAGCCCAAGCAGACCCCACAGGGAGTTCCCTGCCCTGCATAAAGGGTGACACAGCTGTGCCGCCTGGACAGCCAGTCTCTTGACCCTGTGCACATGCTATCTGGTGCCGGAGGCCACTGAGGCTCCTGGGTAAGACCCCTGCCTGGGTGCTGGCGGGCGAGAGGGTGGCAGCCCTGCTGTGCAGAGTCCCTGCCTGGAGCATGTGGGGCCCTGGAATGAATGGGGCATCTGGGATTCTCATTGAAGACTGTTTACTTGTCGATTTGCATGGCAGGTTAGCAGCCCACTTCCTGCCAGGGACTTTCAGGAACAGTTTCTCCAAGCCAGCGTGGCCCGCCCATCCCGGGCAGCAGCCCCTCCGTCCCTCCCTCCTACATCTGCCACGTGGCTGTGACTCACGCAGAGTCCGTGTGTGGCCAAGAGCAGCCAGAGCACTGCCTGGATGTGGTTACTTTGGGCCACGGAACAGCGTGGCGTCTGTGGAATTCTGTGGCTCTCACCCTCTCCCCTGCTGCTGCAGGAGCCAGTCACTCAGGCCAAGGGCTACGGAGGTCTCTGTGCTGCTCCACAGGAAGAAGCTGCCCCCATCCCGGTTTCCTCCTCTCTCCAGCAGCCCAAACCATCTCCAGAGACCACCATGTAAGGGCTGTTGGCTTCTCCCCGAATAACATGTAAATACTGCGCACCTGAAGCCAAGCTCTCAGGTATATTATCTCACTTTATCTCCACGAGACACTTATTTCTCCCATTTCAAAGATGAAGAAATTAAGGATTAAGACTAAGAAGGCAGAGCACACTGGGAGTTGTGGACAGCGAAGCCACCCTGTGTGACACCAGAGCGAGGGACCCATGTCATTACCCATTTGTCAACATCCATGTGATGTCCAGTGCCGACATCCCGTGAGCCAGGAGGTAGGTGATGGACGTCAGGTGACTGACCTGTTGGCAGGGTCACTGGCTGTAACTCAGGGTCACATGGAGAGGCTGCGCGTGGCGGGGTGAGGGGTGTGAGAACTCGGTACTTGCTGCTCAGTTTGCTGTCAGCCTAAAACGGCTCTAAAAATTAATTCTATTTTGTGGCTAGCTAATAATACTACTATGAAGTGGCTTGTTATGATCACACAGAAAATGGGTCTGGGATTTGCACAGGGCCCACCTCGCTGACACAGTCCATGTTCCTTCCCAGTCGATGCCTCCTCCAGAGTGCAGACACATACCCACGAGAAGGTCTCTGAGTCTTGTCTCCTCCACACAGACTTCCCACGGTAGAGACGTATTGCTGCACCACGTGGAGATGGACAGCTGACTCTCTCTGTCTCCCCGTGCCAGCCTCTGCTCGTCCCTGCGCAGGGCTGCAGTGTAGGAGTCCTGGTGGGTCTCTCTGCTCTCTGAGTCCAGCATGGTGTCTTCCCACAGAGGCTGTGAGCACTGCCTGCTGAGAGAATGCATGAGTGAGGGAGTGCATGAACGAATAAATGCCTGAAGGAAAAGAGCAGGGAGCTAGGGGAAGAGAAGATGAAAGAAGTGGAAAGACAGAGAAACTAGGGCAGAGAGAGGACTTGGCCTCTCCGCTGGAGCTCCTCATCTCTTCTGTCTTCTGGGGACTGAGGGTCTCTCCTTGACTTCTCCTCCCTCCATCTCTGAAGGAGAAGAGTTTGGGCAGACTCCAACCCGTTCCCTGAGGTGGGCTTCACCAGTTCTTAACCCTGAAGAGAATGGCTGATCCCTTTTCCATAAAACGAAGGTGTTATTTGGGCAAAAGAGGAAAGGAGAAAATAATGAAGTGGAAAAATCTTTGACTTGGAATTTCAACTGACTGCCCTTGTGTGGAATAAACCCTCCCTCAGTCTCTGGCCGCGTGGCAGACAGGTAGAGCCAACAGTAACACCAAAGGCCCGGCCGGTGGGAGGGGCCTGGACCTTTCAGAGGCGCCAAGGAGAGGCAGGGAGTTGGCCTGAGGTAGACAGCGATGGGGCTCATCTAGGGCTGAATTCCGAAACTTCTTCAGTCCAGCAAGATTCCACGGGTCAGGCGGGAATCTGTGCAGGAAAAGGATCCAGATGCCCCAGACCTCAGTGGCTAGAGATGGCCCTGCCCTATGGCCTCAGCACCTTCCTAAGTGCCTGACAGACAGAAGCTGCCCAGTACTGGGGAAAGATCAAGTCACCGGCCACCCCAGGGGGTTGACAGAGACCCTGCCCTACCCCCATAGCATCAGCCTAATAGTGGAGGCAGATGTCAGGAAAACAGACTGTGGTCCAAGAGTGGAGTAATTAGTGCAGTACAAATACTTGCAGCCAGGGGCTGGCCTTTCGGGCCAACAAGGCGGTCCAGCTGGCGTGGCTCAGGGGATGTCCACTGAGAGCCTCCTCAGGGAGTCCACCGCGGGGCCTGTGGAGAAGCAGCCCACCTGCGGACTCCAGAGCGCCCCCCACCACCGGCTCTAACCTACTCTTGTTTTCATTTTCCTTGGGGTGGGAAGAATAACAAAGGAAAGCAGAAATGGTCAGGTTTTGGAGGGCTGGTGGATCCCAGTCTGGGCACTCCTTCCCCCTAAAATACGACTTCCTTCCTGGTGGTGCAAGAGGTCAAGTCAGCACTGTGAAGCTCTCTGCAGCCACTGCACCACGAGTTTGATCCCTGGCCAAGGAGCTGAACCCCTTGGCATAGCAGACCTCTCCTGTCTCCCCCACTGCTCCCCTCAGCAGTGTATTTCAGTAGATCTGCTTGTTCTGCTCCCCACTCTGTCTCTGGTGAATCTTCTCACCCAGGCACCTCTGGTCTATACTCCAGTTCTTTTATGTGTAAATAAATAAATTGTAAACATACACACACACAAAAGAAAAGCCTACAGCTAACATCATACTCAGTGGTGATGTTCTGAATGCCCCCCTCCCCCAAGATCAGATATGAAGCAAGGATGAAGGATGTATGCAGTCACCACTTAAAAAAAGAAAAAAAAAGACTTCTTTCTGCCCCTTCCCCACGGCCCCTGCCCCACACCCAGTCTTTGCCAGCTTCTTTTCTAGGAGATTCAGACCTGGCCAGGGGACATGAGTGCAAGTCTTGCTGTGTTGGGGGGCTGGTCTGGACCTCACTGGACCTGTGTGTCTGCTGGAGTGAGGAGAGGGCTTCGCAGGCAGGGTCCCCAGGAACAACTTATGAAGATAAACTGGGTGTCTGAATACACTCACCCCTGTTGCTTCCCAAGATTCCTCCGTGCTAAGAGCTGTTCCAATATTAATTCATTTAACCCTTGTAACTTCTCTAAAAAGCATGTAGCTTTATTATCGCCTTCACTTAATAAATGATAAGCCTCAGTGAGGTTGAATAACTGACCAGAGGTGGTTCAGATCACAAGAGGTGGACCCTGGATTGGCACTCAGGCACTCTGTCCCTGGATCACTGCACTCCAGCAGCCAGCGGGACGATGAAGACCTAAGAGGCCCCCTCAGGGGAACAAATAAGGCAAATACACGTTTTAATATATATACGTATAATATATATTATACACAATATAATATATTTAATATATTGTTGGTGTGAGTCTAACACTGAATTTCTGAGAAACAACTGAAATATACTATTTATCCTAAAATATACATATTTTCATATTTTTAGGTTAAAACATTATTTTCTGAAATGATGGTGACAGAAGATGCTAATTAGCAAAGTAAAAAGTATTGACTTTTTTTTCTTTTTATGTTATTTCCCCTCCCAGTTGTAAGATCATGAAATTAAAAGTCTGGAAATCCCCGAACTAAAGGGACTTTCTGGATTAAGGTCCTTAAATTCTTCTTGGTTTAAAGAATCTGCGACCTTCATGCTCACCTCAGGTGGTTTGGGCCACATATCCCGATAGCTATCCTCCTGGACAGTGGACAAGGCCATCTCATGTCCCACTCAGTCCTGCAAAACAGCAGTCACCCAAAGGGACAGGTTCTGGTGGCTGATGGCTCCCAACATGATGGTTGTTTTGAGACTCAGCAAGCATCTGATCCAGAAAAAGCTTCAGTGCCCTGGCGCCAGCTTCAGCTCCAGCATCTCTGTACTCGCCTTCCTCTGGGATAAGGACCAGAGAGAAGAGCCTTAAATGACCCACCAACTGAACGAGACTATTTAAGGACTGGCCCCCCACCCAGATACCAAGGAAGACCAAGGTCGAACCTCGGTGCCAAGGGAAAGGAAACAAAAGGCAAATCGTGAATTACGTGGAAGCTGTTCAAAGCAATTGTCTTCCACGTATACAGATTCTGGGGAAGCCCAGGCCTGGCCAGAAATAGAGGCAGTAGCATTTGGGGGTAGCTCATGGTGCCCTTTTCTAAACAAAGCTACTGAATTCTTTATTTTTTAAAGCTTTATTTATTTGTGCATACAGAACTGGTGTATAGGCCAGAGGTGCTGGGGGGGGGGGGGGACGGTGAGAAGATTCACCAGAGACAGAGTGGGGAGCAGAGCAGGCAGGTCTACTGAAATATACTACTGAGGGGAGCAGTTGGCAGGACAGGAGAAGTCTGATGTGCAATGTGGATCGCCTCCCTGGCCGGGGATTGAACCTGTGCTGAAGCGGCTGTGTCTTAACTCGTTGCACCACCAGGGAGGGCCCATTCTTTGTTTTAAAGCTATCATAGAGCAAGCAATTTGAAAACATGGAATCTGTACAGCCCTTGGTGTCTATTTTATTTTCCTTCCTAAAAGTTCAGAGTCCCTCATTGAGTTTCTTTCAAGGAGGCGAGCCCAGTTAGGATGGCCATGTGAAGCCCAAAGAGATTCTTAGCAAGGTCAGCAAAAGGCACCATGCTGCTTTGATGGTGAGGTCCTCATGCCTACAACCAGCAAAGGATTAGACTTGGAGTGCTGGACACTACCCCCAACACTGAAAGAAGACAAATGTAGGGGTGGTACCCAGGGAAAGGCCGGGATGGCAGGAGCGGTAGGGCATTCTTCCTGTCAATCACATAAACACAGAAACAGAAGACTAATGAAGTTATCATTGGGCAGAAATCAAAGGAATTAGAAGAAAAGGAACAAAAATAAACAAAAGGACATAAATCTTTTGGTTTTCAAACCGGATATGACCCTGACATCAGATGTCATTGAGGAAGAAAAACAGCTATTAAATATGACAAGTGATAATTCCGATGACATTAACTTGCACGATCAAAAGCGGCTTTGACAGCTTCATCACCCATAGTCAGACTGAAAATAGAGGAGGAAGGAGAGGTTCCATTACGACTCCAACCTGACTCATCAGCTTCAAAAGTCCCGGGTTTGTGGCCTGCGATGGTCATGGAATCTGGCTATGAAAACGACTTGCTTTGGGGATGAGATTTTTTCAAATGTTGAAATTGGCAAAGAGGATTTCTTTACTTAGATAAATGTTTCCAGCTATGGCAGTCCATTAGAAAACCAAGAAAAAGACAGAACAGAAGAAAAAACTGTTATTGGAAAGAGGCCTTATTAAATCCACAATCCTGCCATCTGCAAGTAGCACCAATATGCTTACAAATTAAAATTGGAAATGTGTATTTTATAAGCTTTTTATGATATGGAGGGGTGGGGAGTGATTGTCTGCTTTTTATGGGTCGATCTAAGGAAATAGTTTCTGGTTCTGGCTAAAGTCCATAGTTAAATAATCAGTGATTCCCCTAATGGCTTCAGACTGTCTCTCTTTCCCTTCAGCCACGAAGCAGATGACAGGAAGCATCGTCATGTTCTCCACTTGCTCAGGAGACCCCCGTGCAGACACAGCTCCCTTGACCTGGGTCCCCCCAGCTGTGATCTAGCAGTGTCCGCCCTTCCCAGCCACATCCCTGGAGAGTCCACAAGCCACCCAGTTAGGTGACCCCATGAAATGAATGCAAGGCTCCCAGTTAAATTTGAACTTAAGTGAGATGAATAAATGGGGTATACTTATGCTTAAAAAGTCATTTATCTGAAATTCAAATTTCAGATTAATTCACATCTTACTGGGCATTCTGTAGTTTTCCTTGCTCATTCTGGTCCCCCCCTGCTTCTCTTCTTCACTTTCGATTGGCTGTCCCCCACAGAAACCTGGTTTCTGCCTCCTCCTCTGCAGAGAACTGTGCACCCCACCTTCCCAGGGACCCCCATGATCCAGTCGAGAGGAGACATTTCCGGCCTTACAGCAGCCACCTCTGGGACATTCCGCCGCTGCTGGGGTGACGCCCCTCCCACGGTGAAGTTGGCCTCTCTCTCTGCTTCCGTGGTGCTTCACACTTGCCTTCTGTCTTTTGCTGACAACTCTTCTTTATGTGCGCCCCTTGTTAAGCCCCCTCCTTTACATGTTTGATGTTCCCCGAGGTTCTATCCTTTGGCCTTAACCACTCTCTAGCTAAAATATGTCTGCTGCCATATTTCTCTCCGTGTTTAGCCATCCGGGCTGCAGCTGCCCCGAGGCCCTTCCTCCACATCCATCATCCTGGCTGCAAGAGGCCTCGAGCATCTCACAGAGATGCTCACGGAGAAACTACCCTGCCCAGGCTTTTGAAGGAGCTGGGCTCAGCTATCAGAGAGGAGAGCGGGCTCCGGAAGGGTCAGGGCGCCTGGCCCCGGCTAGGACGGATGGGCTGTGCATTACGGATGCTGTGTCCCAGCCAGCCTGGTGCGCCAGACCGGAGGGCGTCCTGCCTCCCCACTGAGCCCGCCTCTCTGCCTTCCCTTAACAGTATTACTTCTCATTAAGTTTGTGCCTGCTTTGCTTTTTACTTTTGATGTTGTATAGCAATTATTTCTACACACACACACACACACACATCTAATCGGGGTGTCCTTGAGCTCCCTCCATCTGATATGCCCTGCTGGAGTGTGCAAACAGTGCTCCATGAGGAATGTCTGGCACATACCTGTGACCGTGTGGCTGTGAGGGTTGAGAACACGGGTAGCTGAGGAAGAAGCAGGAGCCTGTGAGGGAGAGGTTGTCTTCAACCCACTGCAGCCTGGTGTCTCCACCCAGCAATCTGCAAAATCAGCCCTCAGACGGCTGGTCCCCCAACTACCCGGCCCTATATGTATTTTACAGCGCTGACCAGTTTGGACTTCTCAAACACACTGGACCCTGTTGCGCCCTCTCGTCTGTTACTGGACTTTGGCTTGTTTGTTTAATGATTTTATTTATGGCCAAGATGGAGGTCACTGTTGGTAGGGGTCATCATAAGTGATGGAACCTGAAGGTGCAACTGGCAGGATTTACTGGGGAGGTGCTTAAGTGATTTTAATGGGAATTTCTAACTCCGAGCTTTTTTATCTGAGCAATTGGCAGGGTGGAGGTAACTTAAGTTTGTATCAAACTTCACCCCCAGTGGGCATGGACAATAAGCAGGCAGTTGAAGAGAAGTGTCGAATAGTGATAGAGTTCGAGGTGGGGGTGTCAATTTGGAGATAATCAACATATAAATGGTATTTAAAGCTGTGGAGTTGCAAGATCACCCAGGGAATATCATAAATATAGATCAAAAAGCAGCCAGGGAAATGAGGGGGGAACTAGCAGAAGAGACTGAGCAGGAGCTTCCAGAGAGGTAATATGAGAATGAAGGGCGTGATCTCTAAAGACTAAGGGAAAAGCGGGTTTCAGGAAGGAGGGCAGAGTATCCAAACCTCACACCTGTTAGAAGAGCTATTATAAAAAAGACAAGAAATAAAAAGTGTTGGTGGGAGGTGGAGCAAAGGGAAACCCGTGCACTCTTGGGGGAAATGTAAATTGTTACAGCCACTGTAGAAAGCAACATGAAGTCTCCTCAATTAAAAATAAACACAGAATTCCCCTAGGACCCAGGAATTCCACTTCTGGGTATTTTATCTGAAGAAAGTGAAAACACTAACTCAGAAATAAAAAAGGCATTCTGTGTTCCCTGTAGCATCATTTACAATACAATAGCCAAGTTGGCAGCAACTTAAACACCCAGTGAGGGACGGGTGGGTCAAGAAAACGTGACATAAACAGTCGTGAGTCTTTGTGACAGGCATCCATTCTAGAAATATGTCACCAGCTGACTGCATGCCTGTGCCAACGTCTCAGGGGTGTGGCACGCATACCCAGGTGGCCAGGCCTGCCACAGTCCTAGCCCACACAGCTCCCCCTGGGGACCACTATCCTAAGATGACTGGCTGTTGACTGAAACATTGTTAAGCAATGCATATGTAGATATGCAAAGGAATATTCTTCAGTAATGAAGATAAAGAAAATCCTGCCACCTGTGCTGACATGAAGGGACTTGGAGGGCGTCATACTGTTAAGGGGAAGGATGTCCTAAAGGAACTCTGCAGAGTCTTATGGACTCCACCCCCTACTCCAGTTTTCTGGACCCTACACTGTACTCCAGTGATTGGAAACTACAACTCCCAGCAGTACCAGGGAGAGAACTGCGAGGACCCAAGGGCGGAGCTAGCAGGAATTCTGGGACATTTGGGGCATTGCATCTCACAGGGGCTGGCTCTCTTGCTTGGGAAGCAGCTCCACGGACCGCGTGACTCGGTGAGTTCAGTCAGCCTAGCTGTAAGGTATTCCACTTACTTTGTGTCCCGCTCTCTTTCCCTGGGTTGTTTCCTATTCCTTTCCCCTTTTGTAAATAAACCCGTTATTGACCCTTTTGTGTGTACCTGCAGTGTAACTGAATTGTGAGCGCGTGGGTGAGGCCCCACAGACAGGTGGCCCTGTCCACTCTGGGCTACCCAGTACTAAGTGAAGCAATTCTGTAAAGACTAGTCTATGATGTCACCTATCTGTGGAAATGGGGGGAAAAACAAGTGAACTCGTAGATATTGAAAGAGGTTGGTGGGTGCCAGAAGCCAGGGTTCAGGGTAGGAGAAATGGGTGAGATGTCAAAAGGTTCAAACTTCCAGTTATAAAGATAAAAAGGCTGGGGGAGGGGGTGTGGGGCAGGTAATGTACAGCCTGGGTAGATTTGAATTTTGCTAAGAGACAGATCTTAAAAGTTCTCATCAGAGGGGGAAAAATTGTAACTGTGTGTGGTGATAAATGTTCACTGAACTTATCGTGGTGATGGTTTTGCAATATATTCATATATGAAATGATTACAATGTGAACTTTAAACTAGAATTTAAAATACAATGTTATAAGTCAATTATATATTTTTTTAAAGATTGATTTATCTATGCATGCTAGAGCAGGGGTATAGGCCAGAGGTGTGAGGGTTCACCAGAGACAGAGCGGGGAGCAGAACAGGCCGATCTACTGAAACACACTGCTGAGGGGAAATCTTTGGAGAATCTTTATTCTGCTAACCACAAAAATCGAAAAGCATGGCTATTCAGAGGACACTCTGCAAAAATAAAAACAAACCACAAACTGGAAGAAAACATTTGCTAGACATGTACCAAACAAATGACTTGATTTTAGAAGGTATTTGTAAAAATCTTCAAAATAATAAGACAACTCATCCAATGAAAAGTTGAGCAAAGATTTGATAAGACGCTTCACCAGAAATGCCATGTGGATGGCAAATGAGAAGAAAGATGCCTTATAGATCATTATGGAAGGCAAATTGAGAAGATGCCTAGTGGCATCAGTCAATAAATGGATGGAAACCGCCGAGATGCCACCTACAGCGAGTACAGTTTAAAAGACTCAAATTACCAAGTGCTGGTGATGATTTTAAACCATTGGAACTTTCATACTCTGCTGGTAGGTCTAGAAAGTGATTGAACCACTTTGGGAAACAATTTGGGAGCATTTTTTTTCTTTTTTAAAGATTTATTTATTTATGCATACAGAACTGGGGTACAAGCCAGAGGTGCAGGGTTGGTGAGAGTCTTCGCCAGAGACAGAGGGGGAGCAGAACAGGCAGATCGACAGGGTACAATGCTGAAGGGAGCAGCAGGTGAGACAGGTGAGGTCTGCCGTGCCATGCTGATCACCTCCAGGGTTGGGGATCGAACTCGCACCGAAGCAGCTGCCACTAGCTTGTTGTGCTGCATCCTAACCCATTATGCCACCAAGGAGGGCCCAATGTGTGCGTTTTTTAAACATTCATAAGCTTATCAGGCAACCTTACTATTCTACCTCTTTGTTTTTACCCAGAAGATAAAGGTATATGCCTGAGTAAAGACTTAAGCATGCGTATTTATACCAACTGATATTTTTTCTAACAACTCTGTGGGAAAAATAACCCCTGAAGATGTCCACGCCCTCATGTTCAGAATCTGAACGTCACCTTCTATGACACAAAGGACTCTGCCCATGTGGTTCAGCGAAAGCCCCTGAGATGAGGGGAAGGCCCCTGAAGTATGCAGGTGGAGCTAATGTAACCACATGGTCCTCGTAAAAGGAGGCAGGAGGAGTCACAGGAGATGTGACCAGGGAAGCAACACATTAGAGACATGAACAACCACCATGCTGGCAGTGGCTGGCAGAGGTAAGGGACACTTCCCTGTTGGAGACTTCAGAAGGGACCAGCCCTGGGGACACTTTCATTTTTAGCCACATTCCTTTTAGATTTCTGACTCCCTGAAAAAGAATAACTTTGTGTTGGTTTAGGGCAATAAGTTTGTGGTAATTTGTTAGAGAAACAACAAGAAAACTAGTAAAGAATCCCAAGTGGAAATAACCCAAAAATCCATTGAGAAATGAATGGCCAGATAAATGATGTTATATCCAAATACAGCAATCAACAGAAGCAAGCTAGAGATGCATGCAACAACATGGAGGAATGTCAAAATTAATATATATTTTTAATATTTATTTATTAAAAATAAAGAACTGGGGTACAGGCCAGAGGTGCAGGGGTGGTGACAGGATTCACCAGAGAGAGAATGGGGAGCAGAACAATCAGATCTACGAAGTACACTGCTGAGGGGAGCAGCGGGAGGGTCAGGGAAGGTCTGCCGTGCCATGTGGGGAAGGCGCCTTTGGGAAAGGAGGGATCCCCCACCTCTGGGGAAGGCGGGGATCGAACTCATGTGGAAGTAGCTTTTGATTCTTAGTGAGGTGCTTTAACCTGCTGCACCACCAGGGAGGGCCCAAAATTAATATTTTAAGTGAAATAACTTAGCAAAACAAACAAACAAACAAATACTGTGATTACATTTACATAAAATCAACTTTATCGTTGCAGTAACCCTTCACTGCAAGGGTAGAAGGTAGGTGGGGAATCACCACGAGGTACAGGAAAGCTCTGGGGAAAGATAGATGTTGTATTCTTTTTTATTTTCTTCAGAGCAGAGTGTTGTAAATTTAAAACCATGCAGTTACCACCTCAGTTTCTGAGTCAGGACCCCGGCACACACAGGGTGGGAGCCTCTGATTCACCCAGGGCGGGGGTGGGGATTGGGGGGTGAGTAATGAAGTGCTGGCTGGGCTGCAGTGTCATCTGAGGTTGGACTGGGGAAGGGTCTGCTTCCAAGATCACATGGCTGTCAGCAGGTTCAGCCCCTTGTGGATACAGGGCTAGGGGGCTAGTGTCTCCCCAGTTCCTGGCTGCCCTCTATTCCTTGCCATGTGGTGACCCCCACAGAGCAGCTCACGCCATGACAGATTGCTTCATGAAATAAGCAAGGGAGAGAGCGGGTGTGCTAGCAAGACAGGAGGCGCGATCCTGGGTAACGTAATCACAGAAGCCTATCCCACCACTTTGTTGTATTCCAGTGGTTAGAAAAGTGTCACAGCTCCTGGCTAGAGGGGGCTTGCTTTGGTCTATTTGGGTTGCTATGACGAAATGCCATAGAAACCACATTTATTTTTCCAGCTCTGAAGCTGGGAGGTCCAGCATCCTGGTGCACAGCACATTTGGGGTGGTGGCTGGTGAGAGCCACCTCCCGGCTCATAACCAGTGCCTGCTCACCTTGTCTGCACACAGATGTAAGGACATCTGGTTCTCTGGGGTCTCTTTCTGAGGGCACCAATGTCATTGTTGCAAAGGCAGTCCTCTCCAAGGAACTGTCACATCTCGGAGGCCCCACTGCCCAGCACCATCACAATGGACATTAGGATTTCAACATATGCACCCTGGGGGACACAGACACTCAGATCACAGCAGGGGTACAGGTGGGCTTGGCTACCAGGAGGCAGGAGCGATCACAGGTAATCTTAGACTCGGTCCGCCCCAGGCTCAGTCATTTACTTGATTATGCTGATGACTTCATGCATAACACTTATGTTGAAACTGGCCCCGTGGTACATGTTAAAAACGTGAGGGTTTGTACATAATAATACCTTAATACTGTTGTAAAATAACCAACCAACCAACATTTTGACAAAGTGATTGTAAGTTCAGTCATGACAGGGGAGAAGTCTTGTCCGTACGGCCATGAGGGAGAAGGGCAGAAAACGGGCAGGAAGAGCACAAGGGATGATGGCGAGGGTTCCCGGGTGACATGGTGGTGGGAGGCTTATAGGAACTACACCTCAGGGGAGAAACCAAATATTGCGCAAAAATGACCAATCATGGAAGAAAATTAAAAAGTTTAATCAATAAAGATAAAAACTAACATCACTGAACCTGGTTAGAGGACACAGAAGGTTCTCTACACGTGTAGAAACTCGACAAACAACAGAGCTGGCATCAATAGGGGAAAGCTGGACTTATAAAGAAATAAAGCAAAGACGATCGGGGATCCATATGGAAAAGAGCAAAATTAGATATTTACCTCAGAAATTTGCAAAAATAAATCTCAGGTGGAGTAGAAAACTAAATGTTCCAAGAGAAGCACTGAAAAACTTTTAGAAGAAAATATAAATATATCATTATGCCTTTTGTGCAGGAAAGAAAATTTTGAATAACACATGGAAAATGCAAGGAATAAGGAAGAGAGTAATTAATTTGATTGCCTGAAAATGATAATCTTCCGTACCTTACAAAAACACCGCCTACTAAATGAAAAGACAAGTCACACAATAGGATACATTACTTATATATAACTGAGCAAAGGAGTTGTGCCCATGTGTTTAAAAAAAGGCATCAGAATCAGTAAGAAAATTATAAATGTAGTAGATAAATAGACAAGCTAGGTGAAGAGATAATGCAGCCAGATAACCCCAAGTTCCATATATTTGTGAAAATATTCTCAAATCTTCAAATCTACTCATAATGGGATATGTAAACTAGAAAAGTAATGAGAGTATTTACACTCATAAAACAAAAAAAATTAAAAAGGCTAATAATACTAAACACTGGCAATGAAATGAAAAAATATATATATGAACATGGGCCTCCCTGGTGGCGCAGGGGTAAAGCTTCAGTGCGTGAAGCTCTCCACAGCCACTGTGGCAGGAGTTCCATCCTGGGCCATGGAGATGACCCCCATGGCACAGCAGACCTCTCCTGTCTCCCCACTGTATTTCAGTGGATCTGCCGGTTTTGCTCCCTACTCTGTCTCTGGTGAATCTTCTGGCCACCACTCCTCACTCCCACCCTCTGCACCTCTGGCCTACACACCAGCTCCTGTATGCATAAATAAATAAAATAAATCTTTCCCAAATTTTTAAAAAATATGAGCAATTTTGTAAAGATATTTAAAAGCAGTCTTACTCCTTCCCATGCCTGAACAATTTGGTCCTAAAACCCTCAGCTAAGGCAGAGTAGGCAGGCATCCAGGAAGGAAGGAACCTGGTGTGCAGTGGCTAAGCCCTGGAAGTGTAGTCAAATGTCCACATGGGCCAGAGGGACACTGATGTGGGGAGTCAGCACCCAGCAATAGGCAGGAATGCACGTGGGATCAATCAAAAAAAGGTGTTGGAGTCCAAGGGTGTGTGTGTGTGAGAGAGAGAGATTCATGAGTAGGAAGGAGTGTCCATCATGGGGTGTCAGCCCAAATAGTATGAGCAGAGTCTCAGGTGACAGAGCAGAGGGTCCCACGTGTGATAAACAGATGGTCACAAGTCAGGTGACGCAGAGAAGGGCATCAAGTTTGATTCTGACAGGAAGGAGGGCAGTCGTAAGGGCAGGATTGACAGTACGGATGAAAAATTGGTTACGTAAGCAGGGAGTCATCAAATGGGAGCATTTTTAATTATCAGAGGAGACCTTTTCTTCTCTGTTGGAATAAGGAGTCACCAGTCTGGAAAGGGAGAAAGGCAGAAACACCCACAGTATCAGATTAGATTTAGGTTCTCAGTCACACACAGGCCAGTAAGTCCTCCCCACACACCCTCAGTGGGTTCCCGGTGACTGTGACTGTAAGTCAAATGATGACTAACAAAGCCAGGTCTTCCAATGACATCGTTTCATTCAACTTCAGGTGGGATTTTATTTTTCTTATCAGTGTTTTAAAATGAATAGACATTATCTGAGGAACTGTGACATGTCCTCACGTCAAGTAGAAGGGCAGCACCCAGGGGTCTCTGAAGAAATGGCTGTTTCCAGAGCCAGGCAGAGAAGGCACAAAATGAGCCAGGAGCACTTTGTGCAATGAATTGCTGCAAGAATGAAGGGGACACGGCAGGCGGACACAGACTCCAGCTCAAAGTCAAAATCCATTTGTACCTCAGCATGGAGCATACATGTGTATTTATAACCTGCTGACTAACAGCTAAAGCCCTGAGTCAGCAAACCATGCCCACGGCCTGTTTTTGTATGACCCACATGCTAAGAATGCTGCTGAGAGCAGAACATTTGCAATCAGGTGGACAAATGACTCTTTTAATTAAATTTAAATTAATTTAATTCAAAAAGAATTAAATACTTCAGAATTAACCTAAGGACCTAAAAGGCTTATACAAGGAGAACTTCAAAATGTTATTAAAGGGCTTAGACAGGGACATAAGGACATCTATTGTTCATGGATGGAAAGGATCAATTCAATCAAAATGAGTCTTCTGTTTAAAATAATATGTAATTTTTACATCATCCCCTTTAAAATGCCAGAAATATTTCTCAAAAAGCTGAACCAAAAATGTTGAAATTTAAATGGAACCACAAAGAAACTTTGAATTGCAAAAGCAATCCTGAGAAAAAAGGAGAGAAATGGAGGTATCATGTTACCTGGTTTTAAACCTTCCTGTAAAGCAACAGTACTAAAAACAATATGGTATTGGCAAA
The DNA here is from genome assembly GCF_000260355.1 of Condylura cristata. Taxonomy (NCBI): domain Eukaryota; kingdom Metazoa; phylum Chordata; class Mammalia; order Eulipotyphla; family Talpidae; genus Condylura; species Condylura cristata. The sequence continues at coordinate 39,290,750 of NW_004567119.1, read as the reverse complement.
AACAAAAACAAAAACAGTCACGGAGATCAATGGAACAAAACTACAAACCTTGAAATAAATCCATGTGCTTATCAGTACCTATGATAACTATGATAACTCACAAAAGCTAAAGTTGGAGAAGGATAATCTCTTTAATAAATGGTGCTAGAAAAACTGAAGTGACACACAAAAAAGAAAGATTTGGATCACTTGCTAACTTCATACACAAAAATTAACTCCAAATAGATTAAAGATTACATATAAAAGATGCAACAATAAAATACATAGAAGAAAACAATGAAGATACATTCCATGATATCAACAATAAAGCTATTTTTGGCAATTCAACATCTATGGACAGGGAAATAAAACCAAAAATAAGCAACTGGGATGACTTCAGATTAAACCACTTCTATCCAGCAAAAGAAAATACAAGATTAAAGAGAAAAATATAAAACAACATATAATTGACAAGGAATTTATATCCATGATAGATTCAGCAGTCACAGTTCAAAAGAGAGAGAGAGAATTACCCACTTAATTAATAAATGGGTAGCAAATGTGAACACAGAATTCACTAACAAAGATAATCCAGAAGTTACACTAATCATTGCTTCCAATAAGAGAACTGCAAGTTTAAACTACAATGTGATACCATCTCACACTTGTGAGAATGGTACGTACCAGGAAGACGTCCATCAAGCGCTGGAGAGGACGTGGAGTTACACTTGTAACCAGAAAGGGGGGGAGCCCAGGCACCATGAGAGCTGCCTTGGCCTTCCATCCCACTGACTATCCAAGGGTGCCTAGATACTGCCCAAAAGAAACCTGGGTTTTTTGAGTACCCCATAGATAAGATTAGAATGAGGAACTCAAGATTCTAGTTAAAGAAAGATTTATTGAGAAAAAATTAAAACCCCAAGGATACCTCTGAAACAAAGAGACTCTCTGAGGGGCTAGGTCAAGGGGCCTATGTAGGCTGTGGACCTAGGGGATGAAAACAAAGGAATTCAACTATGCTGGCTGAAAAAGAAAAGAAAGCAGACTTGGCAAACATCCATTGGTCCACCTGAGTATGGTCCAGCTCTTATTGGTAATTGTGAGTACCAAGCAGCCATAGCTTGGGGACCATGCCAGATTCATCCTGCCTTGGGAGACCGTGTGCCCACAGCTGCAGTTTGACCTGGTCTGGTGTGAAGTCTGCAAAGAGATAGCTCAGGAATCGGAGGCTAGGGAAATTAGTAAAAAACAAAACAAAGCAAGAAAACACTGGGCCATGGAAATTTATGGCAGCAGGTGTCTGGGCCCAGAGTCTTCAGAATTACTTGACTTCTTGTCTCACCAGCCCAATAAAAATAATGGGGTGACACCCCCATGTTTATTGCTGCTTTATTTACAATAGGAAAGACATGGAAACAGCCCAAATGCCCAAAAGTAGATGACTGGATTAAAAAGATGTGGTGCATATACATGATGGAATATTACTCAGCAATCAAAAAAGATAAACTCATACCTTTTGCAGCAACATGGATGGAGCTGGAAGGGATCATGCTCGGTGAAATGAGCCAGAAAGAAAAAGAAAAACACCGGATGGTTTCACTCATAGCAGAAGCATAAAAGACCCGGGGGCGGTTGGGGGGGTGTTACAAATAATAACGAACAACTATACACCAGAGACATTTTACGGGGGTAAGTGGGAATGGGATCAAAAATGGGAGGAGGGAGTGCATGGGACTATGGTGCTGGCACAGGGGTGATTTGGTGATGGGAAGCCCACGGGGATTACAACTGAGATGGAAAAAGGCACAAAATGAGGTAAAAATAAACTATATTATTAAAAAAAATAACAGGGTGACAAAGATCTGTCCTTGAGTCCTGTTTCTCTCTCTCTTTTCCGGGGCCTCTGCTTGTGTCATGCTGTTGATGAGAATGTAAACTGGTAAAGCCATTATAGAAAACATTCTGTATTTACCTTCAAACACTAAAATGGAAATGTCATGTGACCTGGCCATCCCACTCTTGGGCAGATATCCAGGGACTAGGAAACCATAAAAAAAAAAAAAAACACCTTATATTAAAAAATATATATATACCATATGTTCTAGAATCTTCATAGCAGCAACATCAACACAGAAACAGCCCAAGTGCTTTTTGATGGATGCCTAGATGAAGACATGGTCCGATCATACCATGGAACATACAGGAAAGGGGCAAGTGCAGTCATTTTCAGCACAAGTGAAGGGAGTTTGAGAGAATTACGTGCAGCCAAGCCAGTTAGAATGATAAAAACAAAACGTGAACAGATAGCACAGCTTTTTAACATAAAACACTTTCAAAATCCAATGGACATTAATAAACAGCATGAAGGTGCTAAAATTAAGTGGGAAGGGTAAAGGAAGAGAGAAGCAGATTTAAAAAGAGAGTTCTGGGCCCTCCCTGGTGGCGCAGTGGGTTAAAGCACAGCACTATGAAGCTAAAGCCACTTCAGCATGAGTTTGATCCCCAGCCCCAGAGGAGGTGACCCACATGGCGAGGCAGACCTCTCCTGACCCGCCCGCTGCTCCCCTCAGCAGTGCATTTCAGTTATCTGCCTGTTCTGCTCCCCTCTCTGTCTCTGGTGAAGCCTCTCACCACCCCTGCACCTCTGGCTTGTACCCCAGTTCTGTATGCATAAATAAATAAATCTTTTAAAAAGAGAGAGTTCTGTTTCCTCCTCAGTGCCAGGACTCCCTCAGAGCCAGTTCTGGGGGATTCAGGGGAACGTGTTCCTCCCTTGTCCAGATGTGACCCCTTCCCTTTTCTCCTGGCAGAACATGGACGTGACGCCCAGAAGCAGAGTCTGATTTTATAGGACGGTGGTGACAGTGTGAAGAGAAGAGCTGACACCTTCTCCATGCCAGCTGACTCCGGCCACACAGCCCGCTACAGAGGGGCATGGGCTCCAGCCTCTGCTGGGTGGCTTGGGCAGAGGGAAAGGAGACCACCCACCTCGCACTGTGGCTTCTGGGGTACCCTCCCTGCTCTGTCCTTCACACTGGCCATGGCGGAAACATCACAAGTCATAAATCCAAACATCAATGTTAAAATCAGAAGAAGAGAAGGAATTAAACCATGTCAAGCCAGGAACAGGAGTTTGAAAATGGTGAAACATAAAAAAAAAAAAAAAAAAAGGAATAAAAACCTAAAGGATAACTGTTGTGAAAATGAGGAAATAAAGCACTTTCATAGTAAAAATAATTATTTTACAAGGCAACTATGTCAAATAATGTAATGAGGTAAGCAGTCCTGAGCAAGTGAAGCGAGAGGAAGCCAAGCCCTTCAACGGAAAGGTGACAAGAGGGAACTTTCTCTAGCAAACAAACAAGAGCCAAAAGCTACAGAGGCAGAGTCCACAGATTTTAAAATACTCTCCTGCCAAGGAGGAGAATAAGAAAGATAAAAACTGCTAAAAAAAAAAAAAATAGTCAACTCAGGGACAATACCACTGACAATGAAGAAGAAAAGAACATTTTCTGAACCTAAAATATAGAAAGGGGCCTTCCCTGGTGGCGCAACAGGTTAAGGCATGGCACTAGGAAGCTAGAGCTGCCACTGCACCATGAGTTCGATCCCCAGCGGGGAGCTGAGCCACAGGGCGCAGCAGACCTCTCCTGACCGGTCCACTGCTCCCCTCTGCAGGGTGTTACAGTCAATCTGCTTGTTCTGTTTCTCACTCTGTCTCTGGTGAATTCTCTTACCCCCTGCATCTCTGGCCTGTACCCCAATTCTATATGCATAAATAAATAAATCTTTAAATATATATTTAATTTAATATTATAGATATAGATATAAGGGCCTGAGGACCCTTATGTAAGGAGTGTTTTTGCAGGCCTATGAGGGGAAGCTGAATTTCAAAAGAAAAGTAAAGGAAAGAGGGGGGAGGGAGGGAGAAAGAAAGAAGAGGGAAGGGAGGAAGAGGGAAAGAAGGAGGGAGGGGAAAGGAGGCAGGGAGGAGGGAGCGAGGGAGGACTTAACATCTACTTAACTCAGGAAGTGAAACTATCCAGTGAGAAGCTTGATGAGGAGAACCATCCATGATCCCCTGGCCTCACCATCCTCCAGAAGGTTCCTTCTCTTGCCCTTGGGTGTCAGTTGAGAATCTAGTTTTCTGTCAAGTCATCAGGAAATATTGGGTGAGTCCCCAACCTACAGGATCCCTGGAAAGCTCTGGGTTGTTGCTGGCTCAGGCCATAGCTCCTGCGCCTGCTGCCTCCCCAGAGGCAATAGACCGTTTAGGACCCTCAGCTAAGATGGCAAACGGCCAAGGGCCTGAGACCCTGCTGCTGCCAGGGACCCCACGGCAGGGAACTCTCCTCAGAACACCAGCGTCTCAGGGCCCTAAGCGGAAGGCCCCGGGAACAGGAGCTTCCTGCTGGGTGGGACCTCTTGGCCTGTGCGTGCAGCTGCGTGCAGGGTGGGAGACCCAAAGCAGCACCCGTGTGTCTCAGCCTCTGCCCTGTCAGAGCAGGTGTCTGTGGTGATTCTGGAGACAGAACCGTGAGGGAGCGGGAGGAGGCGCGGAGCTCCTCTCACCCTCTGGGCTGCCGGTGTGGCTTCTGACAGGAGCGGTTTAACACCAACGCGTTAATTCTCTGACTCCAAGCAGAAGAGGGCTCCCGCAAAGCTGCCTCAGAGCCAGCCCACACTGGCTCACAAGCACAGACTGTTCAATTTTCCAGAAGTTTGTGAGCTGTTGTTAAAGGCATATGTCATTAGAAATTAAATTATATAAACCGACATTACATCACATTAAAAACCCAGGTAATAAATACGAAAAACTCATCACTTGCTAATGATTTGGCTGTGTAATTCCCCATAGCCCTGGGTCAGGTCCTCCCATTTTACCCATACAGTAGAAATATTACAAAACGGTGCTCTGTACTCCCCCTGACTCGGTGTTCGGGTTCAGGTAGCTTGTTCTAAATAGGCCTTGGAAATCAGCGCCCTCCCTCTTCCCTCCAGAGAGCTGGTTGTTAACACGTCCCAGCAAAGCACTGGACTCCAGGGGCCTGAGGGAGATCGGGTACCACAGCCCGCCTCAGCCGGCCTCACCCCACCTCAGCCCGTCTGAGGCTGCCGACTGCCCCGACCTGTCCACACGGCCTCCTCCGTTGCAGGGAGAGGCCACACTGCACTGACTGGCTTTACATTTACTTATTTTACTTGAAGGACATCTTGACCAACTGGTCACCCCCAGCCAGCAGTGCTGAGGAGCTGGCGGAGGAAATATTTTCCCAACTCTGCCTGGTTTCCTTTGCAACAGGAACAAAAACTGGCTCAGAGGAATGCGGCGGGAGGTAAGTAAATAGGGCGGCTGTGATGTGAGTTCCAGCTGAAATAAAGAAAAGTTATGTGTCTGGTTTGTATTAAAAGAAAACTTAAAGATTCAGATTTTCCTGCCTTCCTGCCCTCCTGTCTCTCTCCTACAACAGGACACAGTCTGTGCTGGCTGCGCCCCCCCTCCCCCAGGAGGTGACGGACACCTGGCTGGCCCTTGGCGCTCTTACAGGATAAATGCGCTGTTTTCTGGACATTTGTTTCCAATGGCGGAGTTATTTATTGCTCTTTTCAGAGTGGGCATTGCTTAGACTTCGTGGGACTCTTTCAAGGGCCTACGTTAAGCCCCTGCCGGGCCAAGTCAGTCAAAGGACAGAGGAACATGGCGACTTCAGCAGATTTAGGAGTCCAGCTCCAGCTCCTTCCTGTCAATAGGCGAGTCTCTTTCTCACCCCAACCTGGTACCAAGGAGCGCCCGGAGAGGTGGAATACTGAGCATGCGCACTGTGCTGTGTGCGGCCGTGCCTCTGCACTGTAGAAATCAAGGGGCTCCATGCACTGGGTTTAATTCGTTCATATGGGAATGTCAGGGCGCTGTGTAGCCGCTGGTGTGAACCTAGATATGTGTGCAGAGGGGAGAGGGGGGTGTGCAGGTGTGTAGGGTCCTTCTGCTGATAGCCTGCATATGGCGATGGGATTGTGTGTGTGCAGCAGGGAGCTCAAGCCTGCTTGATATACTTGGGAGACATCATCATCTGTTGAAAATTCAAGAACTAAAACATTTTGAGGAAAAGGCTTTGAAAAAATACCCAAACAGGGCCCTCCCTGGTGGCACAAGGGGTTAGGACACAGCACTGCATGCTGGCAGCAGCTGCTTCAGTGTGAGAGTTCATCCCAGGCCCGGAGTGACCCACGTGGCCCGGCAGACCTGTTCTGGCCCCCGCCCTGCTCCCCTCAGTGTACTTCATCAGTCGGCCTGCTCTGCTCCCCACTGTCTCTGGTGAATTCTCTCATCCCCGGCACCTCTGGCCTGTACTCCAGTTCTGTATGCATCAAGAAATAAATCTTTTTTTTTTTTGAAGATTTACTTATTTATTTGTGCATACAGAACTGGGGTACAGGCCAGAGGTGCAGGGGCAATGTGAGGCTTCACCAGAGACAGAGCGCCTCTTCTTAACACTGACTTAGGCGAGGCAGAGCCAAAGTGGGTGGATCTGATGGACTCCCAGCTCCTGGGGCACTTTCAGGTGGCTGTGTCCATTCCATGCAACAAAAAAACCTCCGGAAGTCCCTGTCATCCTGGGTTTGGGGGTGGGAAATCTCTGGCAAGAAGGACGGGATCATTTATTTAGCAGCTGGAGGGTGGCTGCTGCTGTGTTACTCTGCTGTCACACCACCAGCAGCAACAACAAATCCTTGGCTCTGTTTTCCCCCACAGTAAAAACTTGTCCTGAACACAGACTCTTCTGAGAAATATGTCCTACCCGCAGTTCCCATGACCTTGTAATTCTCCTTGGCTACCATTGCTGGGACAAGGTGACCCCAGGGCAATCAATTCACTGCCATGGCCAGCCCTGGCTAATAAGATTAACCAAGACGGGCCCTCCCTGGTGGCGCAGCGGGTTAAAGCACTGCACTAAGAAGCTTAAGCCACTTGCACGAGTTCGCTCCCCGCCTGACCCTGAGGAGATCCACATGGCGCGGCAGACCTCTCCTGACCCGCCCGCTGCTCCCTTCAGCAGTGTACTTTGTTGATCTGCCTGTTCTGCTCCTCACTCTGTCCATGGTGAATCCTCTCACCCTCCACATCTCTGGCCTGTCCCCCAGTTCTGTATGAATAAATAAATAAATCTTTTTTTTTAAAAAAAAAGATTAACCAAGACACTCAGATATTCAGATGACTGCATTCAAGAATTTGATCTAGGAATCACTGGAGGGGAAGGTAGGCAGCAGTGGAAATTGGGATGAAAAGATTATGGTATATAGAGAAGGAAAAGTCCGTGATGGTCAAGGTGTGATTATGAGGAACCAGAGACTGGGAGTGAACAGAGAAAGGGAAAGGAAAAGAAGAGAAGGTGGGGGGAGGAAAGAGAGAGAAAGTGGCTGAATTCCAGCACCCTTCTGGTTTCAGAATCACCACCAGCCTGTGTGGGCCCTAAAGCAGCTTAAAGAAGTTCTCTACAACCTAATGGCCAACATAGATACAATACCAACAGTTTCCAATGTTTTTGTTGCTGGGGTTCAGAGTCAATATGATCCTATAAGTCTTTAGCTGATTTGTGTTACCAAAGGTCATTGGGGGTGGGTGGAAATTGTTAAAGGTAGGTAAACTTGACATAAAATGAGATTTATCCTATTGGTGTCTATGGTAAGTAACCACACATCCCACACATTAATAGTTAATTAATACAGATCATTTTAGTGCTGCAGAACAAATACAGATTATTCTAGTGCTTTACTTTCCACAAACTTGTTTAGGTAGTAAAAAACAGAGTGTGTTGTTGGTGTGAATGTTGGAGGTTGGGAGGGGATGAAGGGAACTGTAGGTCTGTGCCCCATGTCACGGATCATCAAACTAAGATTCAAAACCTAAGCCTCTTAGGCAAGATAGGCAGCTAGAACATATCAAAACATCTTGACTTCCGAGTCCAGCAGTTCAAAAACCTGGACATCCTAGAGGTTTCCACTGTAAAAATACTGGACCCCTCACGAAATCCAATTATTTCAAAGCTAGGCTCATGGTAAATAACTCTACACACACACCCCCTTTTCACACACACTCAAATAAACACAAGCAGACTTAAGAAGCCCAGGAACTAAATCATGCTTTCATGGAAGCATAAGAAGTGAGGGTTCCCTGAGGACACTGCTGGCATGAGGGTTTCCCCAGGGGAGCGTAGAGGAAGCCTTGGGCCATCAGTGAACTGGTCCCTGGCCAGAAATACCCCTAGCTTCCTGAAGAAACAAAATTCACACAGAGGAAAGCATCTTCATCTTAGTTTTCCAGATTTCAGAAATTAAAGTCAACCAAAATGAGCTCTTAATCAAAGATCATCAAACACACAAGAAATAAACCACAATAACAAATTTAGTCCACAGGGGCTTCAGTTGTAATGCTCAGATACAGAGTATGAAGTCATGATCTAGGAATTGTTTAAAGATATTTGAAACTGGAGTGACAAATAGAAACAAGGAACTAGACATTACCAGAAATAGCTAGGCAAACTTCAGAGAGAACATACAAACACTTCGTAGGTGAAAGAACTAATGAATTCAATTTAAAATACCATAAAGAGTTTAAACAGAAGGTAAGACCTAGCTGAAGAGAGAACAAATAAACCAGAAGAGAAAGCTAAAGAGGTTGCCACAAGTAAATTCAGAATAATAGAGGTAGGAAATATTTTTGGCATTGAGCCAAAATGGAACCTAGAATGAGAAAATCAAATAATTAGAATCCCAGAAGGGAAGAGAAGGGTAGACAGAAGCGAGATAATATTTAAAGAGAACTTTCCCAAAACTAAGGAAAGAAATGAATCCATAGGCAGAGCTTTACAACATGGACCAAAGAGGATAAACAAAAATATTTCAAACCAGGAACATTACGAGGAATCTGAAGATAGAGCCAATGAAAAGATCTCACCATCCTTAAAGGAGAAAGAATTCCCGAGGGCGGCCACACACCTAGGAAACAAATGTCGCCCAAGGGGAAGTGGCGGCCAGAGCCAGTGGAGTCTTTGAACAGACACCTCCCGAGCTGCCATTTTGTTGTCACAAGGTTCTTCTTTCTTTCTTTCTTTCTTTCTTTTTAAGATTTATTTATTTGTGCATACAGAACTGGGGTACAGGCCAGAGGCTCAGGGG